>NC_142809.1:53177124-53337583 GCF_049724085.1 Artemia sp. Qi Xiang Cuo | reverse complement strand
ATTTTTAGTTTGAATAAATTCGCAAAACAGTGTTGTCAATAATAAAACAACGATAAACTTCGGAGCTGAATAATATCAGCGAAAACTATTTCCTACGAATCCGACACTGTTTTTCATTTGTGAAAATTCAAATTTACAAAATCTGTTGATTGTTATATATATATTAGTGAAAATACATTTTGTGAAAAAATATGACCTCAAGTTCAGAAAGTGACTATTCTGATGTGTCAGAAAATATTTTGATGATGACCAAGCGCTAGATGGTATGCAAGATACCATTTCAGGATACTTGTTCCAGCTAGACCCCGACGCCGCGCCGGCGGATCGACCAAACGCCGCCGACGAGAGGCTTGGCGCCAACGAAGTGTCGTAATGCCAACGGCGCGCCGCCGCCGACAGAGGCGGCGGCGTTCGGTCGATTTCAAATTAATTTTGCGGCAATTCTTTATTGCGTCAACCGCAAATTCAGAGCTTTTCCTTCTTGTGTGGTTTAGTATTTCGATTTTCCTGATTAGAAATCAAGCAGGGCTTGTATTATCCCCGAATTTTCGGGTATTCCCCCGAAAATCTATGGGTCACCCGGAAAAAAAATTTGTTTCCCCGAATCCCCCAAAACCACGCAATCACGGTGCCACCCCTAGCGATTTATCAGCAGTGACTTTCCCTGCCAAATATTACTTGGCATACCATAATTCTTCACTACTCTCTTGTTCATTAATTTTCGTCTCTTTTGTTACTTTGCATAAAAAAGAGACAGATGCAATTGCAAATATTGCAATATACACAGTTCTTCATATGTCGACAAAAAACAGGATCGTCTTTATGAAATGAGTTCAAATCATTTTGAATGCAGTTTCCCAATCGCTATTTCTTACATTGTTTTTAGTCAAGAATTTTATTTTAAAACTGAATCCCAAAAAAAACCTTCTATTGTGACAAATTTAGCTATAGACTAAGCTATGTACAAGGTTTGGGAATTAAAGATTGAACTGGAAGTTACCTAAAAAATATGATTCAAAAATAAATTGTAAATTATTGCCTATAGGAGGGGGGATAGGGAGCTATCATTTTTAAATGATAGTACCTCATTTTTTTATTGAAAGCGGGGATGCCAAAAGGTTAATTATTTTTTTTCATTTAAAATGGAGACAGATGAAAATGATATCAAATTCTCTAGGAAACCATTGAAATATTTTGATAGACCCAGGGCTCTCCATTAGGACTTGTTCATTGTCTTGGGTATTTTGTGATTTCTCATAGGCTACTGGCATAATTTGGTTTTTGTGTGCGCTCCCTTTTAATTGTATTCTTTGGATCTTATTGAATGCCACGGCAAATCTATGACTCAGTTTTCCAATAATTTGAGGTATATCCGAGTAATTTTGACATTTTTGTTGTTGTCTTTGTACCCCCTTACTCATACCCTCAATATTTTTCAAGGAACACTAAGCTTTTTAACGTTATTTTGCGTGTTTGTTTGAACCATATAGTGACCTAGTTAATTATTAAGTAACTTGTTTTTCTAATGAAAGCTGAGACAGTATCCTATGATTGTGGTATCCAGAGGGGGGGGGGGGGAGGGAAGTATTAAAATGAAATGATTAAGTGTTGAAATTTTTTTTATTTAAAGCCGGGATCCCCAAATTTTTTTTCTAATTTAAATCAGAAACGGTATTTTATACCGGTGGGATACAGAGAGGGGGGGGGGAGTAGTGATCTATAATATTTAAATCATAATACGTCGATTTTTTTTAAAGAAGGGGTGCCAATAAGTTAAATATTTTGTTATTTAAAGCACAGACGGTATCCTATCAAGATAGTATAGAAGAGGGGGGGGGGGCATAGGGAGCTATTATATTTAAGTGATAGTACCTTGATAGTACCTGTTTTTAATACAAGATATCTTTTTAAGAATCCAAAAGAGCAAAAAAAAATCAATATCAAAGTCACCCATTTCAACTGTTTTAAATGTGATAGGCAAAGGGCATTATAAAAAAAATTAAGCTTCTAAGTTCAAAGCTATATTTAAAGTTTTCTGATTAGCCTAATTTAATATTAAGATGGCCTGACCTAAAAAATAAGACACAGGTATAGTCAGAACTCCATTGCAAATCCATATATAGCTAAATTTATAAAGACTCCCCCCCCCGCCCGCCATAATGGTGAAAAATATACCCTGAATTATAAATCAACAACATATTTTCGGTATATAGCCTAGACTGCAGTTTTCAACAAAATTTAGCGTTTCAGCACAATTCAAAATAATGAGTATTTTTCATGCTCTTTTATAATTAAATAATCACTTGACAGGGACTATTAATTTTGAGCCCTGAAGGGGCTAGAAGGCTCAGAACAGCCCATAGAAACCTAGTAACCCTATGCTCAAAAATTTGCTTCTTTAAATAACTGCCTAAGGATAAAAATTGGTCAGATGGAGCGGACTAAGGATTGAAGCTGACTAATGCTATATATTTCCACCTTCGGGGGGGGGGAGTAAAGCATAGGCTCGTGGGATCAACTTCAAAGTCTAATAACCATAATGACTTATTTATTATGAAGTAACTAAGTAAGAGTCTTTTATTCAGGCTCATCACTAAACAAAATATAACCCAGTTGTGCTGATGATTTGTATCTGGTAATTATGTTAGTGATTCCAATCCTCAAAATCTAAATGGGGCAAAAATAACCAGTTAGCCATGATAAAATAAAAAGTAGTAAAATAGAAATAAGAAGGTATTTTTCGAAGTCTAACTGAGGCAACTGCTCCCCCCTTACATAATTGGCACCCCAAAATTATGTGGCCTAATGCTGAATTAGAATAAACAGTGTACAATGGCAAGTACAAACAATACAATAATATATTGTATATGATTCATAATACAATGATATATATTACATAATAACAATGACAGATAATGATCTAATAGTATTGCTTTATTTAATCAACATTTGTCATTCAGAGGAGCCATGACTCTAATTTTGTTCTTAACATAATTCCTGTTTTGTTCCACTAATTTTTTTTTGGTACTGTTCTAATATATGGGCAACATGCAAGAATGCAACTTGAGAAAAGCCAAGAACAGATAACATTACCCAGTAATTTCCTATCTTATGCTCTATAAACAAGGGGTTTCTCACTCCTGGAACTATATTTAAGCTTTAGTTTTTAGGGGTTTAGGAGGAAAAAAGGTCGAAAGGTGAGTTTAAGTTATGTATTTATTATATGTTTTGCTTTACCCCTAACCTCCTAATGTGCAAATATACAGCCAAAATTTGTTTTTAAACTATTATATTTTTATCCTATTTTGTTTTATTTCACTAGCATTAACCAAACTTCACTTCTCACATGTTCCCCAGATATTAGAACAGTACCTTCTTTTCCTGCATTGCTTTAGTATAACAGTGTGACATCCTTTTCATTAATAAAAACCCATAATTTTTTTAAGGCCTATAGGATATATGTTCTGAAAATTCAATCAATTTTTATTATTGTTGCTGGTTTGCCTGTGAGTCCAGGCAATTTGATATTCATATGTTAGTCCTAAAACTCAGCTGCCCTTGCCTGAGACTATAGGCAGGCAGACCTTGTCACTTGTTCACCTGCAAATCCAGGCAACTTGTTGGGTCAACCAATTTTGAATGAATTTTGTGTTAGTGTAACTGTCTGAGCTTATAAACTGGGTTGCCTGTCTAAGACTTTAGGCAGTTAGACCCTATGCCACTTGTTTGCACACAAGGCCAGGCAACTTTTCAGTCAACCAATTTTCAATTAATTTTGTTTTAGTGTAACTGTCTTGGCCTATAGATTGGGTTTTCTGACTGAGGACTGCAAGTCCAGGTGACTTAGTGGTCATGTTAATCCTAAAACTTGGTCAAAATGCCTTAGCCTCTAGGTGGACAGGCCTACTTGGAAAGTCTACTTGAATTACAATAGAGATGACTAAGATTTTTGGGCTGACTCACAACAGACAATGTCTATGGAACTTGCTGATGAAGAAGCATCCTAAGCCTAATTTTCCAAGCCACATAAATTCTCAGGTAGGTTGACTAAGTTTTAGGATTGATATGTGACCACCAAGTTGCCTGAACTGCAATTGGAACTATGAAAAGCCATCTGTATGACTTTGTTGTTTTCTCTATGTATCAGTGTGGTAATGTTATTTCTTTTGTATGACATTTTAGTTGATCATATATTAAATAAGAAAACCAAAATGTTTTATGTATAACTTAATTCATTTTTCTTTATAATCATGTGATGTTTAAAAAATCATAGAGAAGACTTTATATCGTTCTCCATGTTTAAAGTAAACACAATATTGCCTATTGTTTTGATTTTATAGTGTTTTGTGTATAAGAGTAAATGACAATATTTGTTGCTTAGAGTATTAAGAACCAATGACTTTAATAGGCCTAGTCAAACTGTGCTCACCCGAGTAATTTGTATTTCTAATATAAAAAAAACATAAATGGTATATGCTACTATTATATAGTAACTATGAAGTAGATTTATATCAAAATATTCAAGCAAATCACACAGCCTACTAGGTGTCTTACCTTATCCTACATAAGGTAGGTTATCAGTGGAAGTCATTAGGTCTGTAAAACTACCAATAGGGTAGCCTATATATTGATACTTCCTTTTAGAATCATTAATGTTTACCTTTACACTGCTTCATGGTTAAAAGATCCTGGAATGCCAAAAATCCTAGTAACATCAAGACTAGGCCTAGTCTAGCCAAGCTCTTTTCAAGAAGCATTCCTTAAAAGTATTTTTCGAAGAAAAGAGCTTTGCTGAACTAGGTTCCGATTTCTGTTTTACCAGAACATACAAGAAAACAACACTTTCTAAGACTATATGCTGATTTATTTTATTTTTTGGTCATTTTCTGCTGTTTAACAGCACACGTTCTTTATTTTTGAAATTGGCCACGAACTTGCGTATTGGAATACATTATGTAAACAGGCGATCTTTCTCCTTAAAAAATGAATTATTAGTTTTTCACACTAATTTAAGACGTATATGGCTGTGTAAGTTTGCACTTGACCAATTTAATGAATTAGTTTTCATTTTAGGTGTCCTTGGTACTTTAAAAATTGGGATTCAGCAAAGTTGTGAAGCTGAAACCAATTTTGTTGTGCTTCATTTAAGCAGAAAATCTATTTTGCTAGGTTTCACTTTTGTAGCAGACAGATTTTAAAGCTCAGGACCCTCTAGGCCTACAGTGAGGAGTAGATATTGGTACTTCCAAATACCTTCCCAGGACATACTTTACCCTGTAGACACATCCCTGAAAGTTTTATTTCCCTAACCTAACCCCTTTCCAAGATAGCTAACAGTAGCTAAAGTAGAATTCTACTGCTAGACTTGATAAGCTGTTTGTGGGTTAATGAGGTCTAGGTATCCCCTTTATATTGTGGCATTAGGAAATTTTGTAGGCTATTGAAGGGAAGGATGTCAAATGGAGTGTAATTTTTCTTTAGTAGTTGTATATGGTTTTAGAAGACTTTTAAACACAGATTATTATTATATTCCTTCAAGACAAAGATTTGGTAAAATCCTACTTTAGCTTGGCTACTTTTGGCTATGCTGGAAAGGGGTTAGGTTAAGAAAATGAAACTTTCAGGGATTGGTCTATAGGCTAAAGTATGTCCTGCAAAGGTTTTTTTGAAGTACCTAGCTCCACTCCTCCCTCTAGAGGGTTCTGAAATTTTCCTACATGACAGGTCTGTACTTAGGCTATTGAAATTTTGACAAAACATCATTTTACCTTAATTTTCAGTTTCTTTTTCTCCGGATTTAGTTCTGAAAAATGCAGTTGCTGTTATTTGAGTAGAATTTTAAGCATTATCAATGCTTTTTCCAAAATTTAGGAAATGTATTTGCATATCTTTAAAAACTTATTAATTGAGATTGACCAAATTTGTGAAGCTAAAATATATTTGTTTTCCTGGGACATACTTTAGCCTGTAGACCGTCCCTGAAAGTTTCAATTTTCTAATCCAACCCCTTTCCAAGATAGCCAAAAGTAGCTAAAGTAGAATTTTACTCTATAATTATGTTTTATATATATATGAGCACTCCTCCCTACCTCCCTCTCAATCAACAAAGGGTTACCATTCCCTGGATATGAGTAGCTACTGAACTTTCAGTAAATTAAATGTAGATAATAGCATCAGTATGATCAGATTTTATTTTATATATAATCACCCCTTTTGCCTCCCTCTCAGTTAATAAATGGTTAGGTGTAAATTATAGTAGAGAGCTGCATGATTTTCCCCTGGGTATTTAGGCTCAGTGGAAGGTCACTTGTGTAAAGCTCTGTGTTTAGCGTTCTTTCTATATGCCCTTTTATAATTGGCAGATGTAATGGTTTACCTAAATTTGAAGATAGTCAGTAAACGTTGGTATAAGGTATTTATTGAATAACGTGAGAATACACACAGAAAAATACGGTAGCACAAGAACAACTTGCTACAACAAAGGCAAAAGATGGACTACCTAAGCGCTTCAGAAATTCATATGTATAATCCTTCCCAATTCACTTGAACCCAAATAACCCCACTATCTAAAATACAAACATTGTAGATTATCAACAAATCAACAACCCCACTTCTTAGAATAAAGCAATAATATTTCCTATCTGGAATAAACTCAATGGTCAACAATCCAACCCAAATTATCAAATTCTCTTTAAAAATCGCTCATCTCTAATAGGAATAAAGAAGAAAATAACAACTAATGTCTACTTTTTGTTGTCTTTTTCGAGTCTCATCAATGGAAGGACCATACTGTTGTGTTCCCTTGTGCAAAGAATCTTGGAAAAAATCCCAAGACCTAAAACTACCTGACAGAGTGAGTAAAAACAGCTTCTTTTAGCCTTTAGCCCTAACATAGCATTTTCAACTCCAAAGCCTGGTGAAGTATTTGGTGAGTTATAGGTTATAAAAAGCCTGATTGACTTGTAAATAAGTCAAATGAACTATAAAAAGTAGCCTAGACTGTAATTTAACCTTGGGTTGGTAATACTAGTGGTTAAAAGGGCTCTCTACATGGTATTGCCTGATAAGGTTGTTTAGGCCTATGCTCTGCAGACAATGCATCTCCCTCCTCATGGTTCTGATATGGTCCTGAACTATATAGGCCATTTTTTATTGTTCCTTTGCTAAGACAGGTTTGCTGTACCCATAAAAATCAGTGTAGGCTGTAAGGGATTTCAAAGAAGTTATTGAATAAATATTTTTTTAGATTTGTTTAACCTTGGGTTGGTAATACTAGGTGTTAAAAGGGCTATCTTTGTGGTATTGCCTGATAAACTTGTTAAGGCCTATGCTGTGCAGGCAATGCACCCTCTCCTAGTGGTTCCAAATATGGTCCTGGCCTATAGGCCTATAGGAACTTCAAAGGAATAGTTGAATAAATATTTTTTAAGACGTAGATAAATAGGAAGAAAACTATGGTAATGTAATCAATAAAGTGTATTACACTTTATAAAGGAAGACTGTTATGGTCTTATTGTTTTCTTTTTGTAGGCAGACCCATTATATATCTGAAGGACAATCAGAGGTAAATTTTCAGCAGTTCTTATTATTGGCTTACAGATAAAGTAAACCTACTACTTGATGCCCTTTTTATGCTCTTAACAAATATAATGATAATTTTTTTAAAAATTAATATTACCCCCATCCCTTGCATATATATTCCAATTCAGGTTATTTATTTGAAAATTAGGGTACGGGGGGGGGGGGTAAATTTTAAACTTACCTCTCATTTGTATCAGAAATAAATTTTACCCCCACTGCCCTAATGTGCAAATATATACTCTGAATTAGTATATATAGAGGTGGGGGTAAAATTCATTTCTGAAAAAAATAACTGTTATATTTGGAAAGAGCATAAAAAAGCATCATGTAGTATGTTTACTTTATATGTAAGTCAATGATATGAACTGTCAAAAATTTACCCAATCAGAATTAGAGGGGTATTGTCTGGGTGACAACTATCATGCTGAGAAAGTATAAATTCAGGAATCTAAAAGTTCCAGTTGTAGGCCTATTGACATGTTTCAGGATTTAGTTGTAATAGCACTTTTTCTTGCATTTAGAAACAGTAACAAAGGGGGAATAATTGATAAATTTCTTTTTTTTAACCTTGTTTCCATCAGAGGCATAGCTCCAGCGTTTGATAAAATTCTACTGAAGCCACTTTTGGCTGTCTTGGAAAGGGGATAGGTTAGGAAAAAGAAACTTTCAGGGATGGATCTACAGATTCAAGTATGTCCTGGGAAGGTGTTCTGAAGTATCTACCTCTAATCCCCCTTCTAGAGGGTCCTGATCTTTGATCTTGAGTGAAACCTTGCAAAAAAGATCTTTCTGCTTAAATGAATTACGCCAACAAAAATTTCAGCTTCACAACTTTGCTCAATCCCCTAGATTAAGGTTTTAAAAATACACAAATACATTTCCTATATTAAAAAAAACACTGATATGGCTTAAAATTCTACTCAAATAACAGGAATTGTATTTTCAGAACTAAAGCCAGAGGAAAAGAAACCAATAACTGAAAATTAAGGTAAAGACTTGTTTTGTCAAATTTCAATAGGTTCTACCTGTTATGTAGGCAAATTTCAGGACCCTTTAGTAGGAGAAGGAGTGGAGGTAGGTAATTCAAAATACCATCCCAGGATATAACATATACAGTAGATCCGTCAGTCTTTTTGGTAAAATTATTATTTATATAATTTGGTATATCTTGTTTTGGGTGTTGGTTATTAAAAAGAAACTTTCTGGGATGGGCCTACAAGATTAAATGTGATCTGGGAAGGTATTATGAAGCACCTACCTTCACTCCCTCTTCTAGATGGTCCTGATCTTTGATGACCTTTCAAAATCTGTGTGTAAAGTGAAACCTTGCAAAATAGATCTTCTGCCTAAATGAAGTACAACAAAGATTTTTTTAGCTTCACAACTTTGCTCAATCCCATGTTATAATGTGTTAAATTTATTTAAATACATTTCCTAAATTTTGAAAAAAAAAAACCATGGCTTAAAATTCTACTCAAATAACAAAAATTGCATTTTCAGACCTAAAGCCATAGATTAAGAAACTGATAACTAAAAATTCATGTAAAATGTTGTCTTGTCTAAAGTTCAATAAGTAGAGACCTGTCATGAAGGCAAATTTCAGGACCCTCTAGAGAGAGAAGGAGTACAGATCGGTACTACAAAAGACACACATGTGACTTACTTCATCCTTCAGATCCATCCATCCTTAAGAAATTCATTTTCCGAAACGAAATAAGTTCACAGAGAGCCATCCGGAGCTATAGTATAAAATTACTCCAGCACGTGCGTGGGGGGGGGACAAAATTCCCTAGTACTTTACTTACGAATATTTTGTAACAATTATGGGAAAAAACTTTTGTAATGTAGGTTAGTCATGACATTGTCTTGTCATTTATAAAGGACGGATGTTCTGGTCGTAGTGTATTCTTTTTCCCCTGCCATCCTCAAACAACACCACTGGTTTTCATCCCAAAGAAAAATTAATAGTAAAATTCTAGTTTAACTGCTTGTTGCTGTCTTGGAAAGGGGTTAGGTAAATAAAACCTTCAGTAATGAATCCAGGACCAAAAACACAATCTAAGAAGGTATTACTAAGCTTCCATGTTAACCCTCTTCTGATTTCCAAGTTTTAGAAATTTGCCTACTTGTCAGGTTATACCTATTGAAATTTTGACAAAACAACATATTACCTTAATTTTCAGTCATCAGTTTCTTTTTCTGTGATTTTAATTCTGAAAATGCAATTCTTATTATTTGAGTAGAATTTTAAGCCATATCAATGGGTTTTTTCTAAATTTAGGAAATATATTTGCAGATCTTTGAAACCTCATGAATTTGGATTGAGTAAAGTTGTGAAGCTGAAAATAGTTTTCTTGTACTTAAATAAAGCAGAAGGTCTATTTTGCAAGTTTTCAGTGTCAGATCACAAAGATTTTGAAAGGTCATCAAAGGTCACTGCTCTCTAGAGGGGGAAGGAGTGGAGGCAGGAACTTCAAAATACCTTCCTATGACATCTTTAGTCTACCTGTCCCTGAGGTAAAATGTTGTTTTGTTGAAATTTCAAATGGTATAGACCATAGACCTGTCAAGCAGGCAAATTTCTAAGACTTAGAAATCATAAGATGGTTAATGTGGAAGCTTGGTAATACCTTCCCAAAGTATGGTTTCGGACCTGGATTCATAATTGAAAGTTTCATTTTCCTAACCTAACCCCTTTTCAAGATAGCAAAAAGTGTAAACAATTTACTTACATTTCTGTCAGTTAGCAGTGTAAAACATCTTAAGAAAACTGAAAGATAAATTCTCCCCTTGAATGTTCCTGAAAATGAATGGAAGCTTTAGCCTTACGGAACAATGGTAGATTAGCCTCCTTTCTATAATGCCAAGCCTTAACAATTCTAATACAAATTTCATGTCGTTTATCATAAATAAATTACTTTTTACATTTCACAGAAATTTTGAACTTCTGTATTTTTGTTGGGGAGGGGGCCCACGAGGGATATATATACAGATAGTAAAGGGGCCTGGTATTTATAATATTTTTTTATCAAATTTTTGGGGGGGGGGCTGGGGGTCCCCCCCCCCCTCAAACAACACCCCTGATTATGAATTAACTTTTTGATTTTCAGAATGGAAGGATTCAGAGCTATTTGTTTTGCTTCACATCTCTATTTAACTTTGATAGTAACTTCACTTTGAAGCTTTATCCTTTTTATCATTTCACTCTGTGCAATTTAATGGTGTTTCAATACATGCTCTTCTACTAAACAACTGTGTATCTTAGCTAGAAATATTTGAAATCTACCTTCCTTTCATAGTAAGCAAATTTGTTCTCTATGAAATAGAATTGAAAAGCATCAGGGTTAAGCATTTCAATCCACCTCTGTTCATTTTAAAAAGGAATAGTGCCAGTTGCAGCCATATTTATCATTTCTGGTGCTTGTACCCTATTTTGGATTTGTTGTGGGAGGGGGATTATTTGATTGATGTGAGGGAGTTACACCTTATTCTAAATTACCTAGTTGACATTGTAAGATAAAAGAGTACCACAATTGAGTGTTTGATTCACTCGTCTATCTAATTGAATGCTGATGGGTTCTGATGAAGTTGTTACCTTTATCTTACAATATTACTTATAAATCATAAGAGGAGAATTTGAAAGTATCTTTTTCTTCTTTACATTAGTTACCTAAATTTACACTTCAGAGTAAATTAAGATCCATCTTGATCTGTGAATTACTCTAAAAAATTGCTCTAAAAATTGCTCTATTTTTTCTAAAAAAGTTCTTTCACGTTCTTTGTATAATTTGGGCAAAGATGAGAATTGGTTTTGAAAAATTACGTTTTTAGTATCTAAATAAAAAAAGAAAACAGAAGGGAAGTTTTTTTCCCCCTCCCAAATTTTCTTGAATTGGCTGTGCTGTAATTTTCTAATTTTATGAAGCTTTTCTCATCTACCCACACAACCTCCTGTGCTTTATTGAGATTATATTCTTTGGTGCCGATCATACTATTTTGACGACCTCTGGATGGCGAAGATTGCTAATGAATTGTCCTGTCAGTGCCACAAAGCTTAAAAGTCTCTTTATTACAAAAAAACAAAAAAATCCTCAGGAGCAATGTGCCGACGAAATTCCTTAGGGGGGCATTTGCCCCTTCTTGCCCCCCTAGTTACGCCACTGCATTCACCTATTTACGGGAGTTTGAAATTCCTACAAATTCGACCCTTGTAGACTCACCAGGCAGTCCCCTTCAAATCTCTGTCATCAGAATCCCCTTTCAATAGAATGAAAAAAATTATATTTCTGAAAAACCCAGAGGTATCCATGCTTTTTACCCTTCACCCTTTTGGTTGTCACTGGACTTGCATGGTCGGTGAGCAGAGCACGAACACTACTACAATCAAGAGTCAATGATCCAGTCATAATTTTCACAATCCTTAGGGGCTATCACTTCCTACCCTTCAATGCGGAATGTGTTCCAGGTCAAAAATTAGTTTTCCTCCCCCCTGGAGAGGATTCAAGCTTGCAGTTCTATTTTTAATTAACTGATTTGGGATACAGAGGCTACTTGAGAGATTTTGGGAAGTGATAAGCCCTGAGGATTGTCGAAAATCTGACCGCTAATCAGCCCTTGTTACAACTATCATTCTAATAGTGGAATTATATTTCAGGTTTCCTTTCACAAGCTTCCAAGTGATAAGGATCTGAGAAAGGAGTGGCTTGTGAAGATTCGAAGAGATGAAGGTCCCTTGTTCCAAATCTCAGATGCCTACACTAGAGTATGTTCTAGAAATTTCAACACTGAGGACTTCTATGCTGGTTTTGCATCTGGAAGAAGAGAACTCAAACCAGGATCTATCCCAAGTATTTTTACTTGGACAAATAAATTATTGTTCAGGCGAAAAGCTCCTAAAGAAAGACAAGTTAGTAAGAAACATCACAAAGGCCAGAAAAAAATCAGTGCTGAGATTACTCAAGTTGAAGATGTGTCTACAAGTGGGCTACTGCACACTATAACAAGCGATGAACTTTTTGGAAGTGGTGAAGGCTAGCAACCTTGTGAAATTGGTGAAATAACTAGCTCAGGGAATGTTAGCAGTACCAGCGATAATGTGACTGCCAGTTTATTATCAAGAGTTAGAGAACTAGAAGCAAAGGAAAGGTATATGCAAATTGAACTGCAATATAAACATAAAGAGATGTAAAAACTGCAGCACATTCATATGAACATAAAGAGCAAACTCGTTGCCTCTGATCAAGCTTTGAAATATGGTACATTTACTTATGCTAACATGAAAAAGGATAACAAACTCCTGCAGTTCTGTACTGGGTTCACCTGTTCATCTGACTTTGAGTCTTTTTTTGAATTCATCAACTGTGGTGAGAATGGTGAAAATGTGAGACTCACTGAAGCTCATGTGAGAGATCCCGAAGGTTCAGCTAAGAGACGCAACAGAAAGCTCTCTGGTCGTGATCAGTTGCTTCTTGTCCTTTGCAGGCTAAAAGTGGGATTATACGAACAAGACCTGGCATTCCGTTTTTCAATTAGTCAGGGGACCGTTAGCAAAATGCATGTGACCTGGATCAATTTCTTGTATATACAGTTGGGAAGACTTGTTCTCTGGCCGTCAAGACAATATGTTGACAGAAATATGCCAGATGACTTTAAATCTGAATATCCCACAACTTGTGTTGTGATCGACGCAACTGAAATTCAGTGTCAAGTTCCTTCGTCATTCCTAAATAAAACTGTGTCTTATTCGTCATACAAATTCGGCAGACTAAAAAAGGTCTCATTGGCATTGCCTCAAACGGCATTGTGACGTTTGTATCTGAGTTGTACGATGGGTCCATCTCTGATGTAGAACTTGCCAAAAGATGTGGAATCCTGAAGATGCCATATGGTGATGGTGATAGTATAATGGATGATACGGGTTTCCACAAACAGACTGACTTACCTTCTTGTGTAAGCCTAAATATTCCCCCGTTTCTTCAAAATGCTGTGCAATTTGCAGCTTCTGATGTGATCGAAACACAGAAGATTGCCCACCTCCGAATACATGTTGAGCGACTCATAATGCGAATTAAGTGCTATGGGATCTTAAGAGAAACAATCCCAGTTAACCTTGTTCCAGTTCTGAATCAGATGTGGACTGTTTGTGTCATAATGACAGTCTTTATGAACCCCATCATCAGCTCTTCAGGTGAATAAGATATACCAAGTGAAGAATAGTCATTTTTTTCCTTTGAGTCTACTTTTATTTGAAGCATATGCCGATCCTATGCTTAAGTATATTGAAGGGTAAATAAAAGCAATTGAAATAGAGGATACTCAAATAAAAGTTCAAAGTTTTTTTTTATTATCTAACAGTATTTACAGAAACAGAAGATTTTGTAAAAGCAACTAATACAACCAAATCTTATTGTAAAATTATTTGAAAAAAAAAACTACGTTTTCTAAAGATTTAAAGAGGGTGAGTCACAAGTTCGAACCGTAAAACGTACAGGGATTAGGAGGTGCAGTTGGGGGGTGCCGCCCCCAAACCCCCGCTACCGTATATGAAAGGGGCTGTGCTCTCCTCAACGCCTCGCTCTTTACGCTAAAGGTTGTCTTTCTCACAACTCTTTTTTAAACAATAAAAACTTTAGCGTAAAGAGGGCGGCGTTGAGGAGAGCACAACCCCTTTCATATACGGAAGCGGGGGTTTGGGGGTGGCAGCCCCAACTGCACCTCCTAATCCCTGCACGTTTTAAGGTTCGAACTTGTGACTCAGCCTATTTAACTCCTTAGAAAACGTAGTTTTTTTCAAATATTTTCTGCACGGTTTTGTACATTTTATTACTGATTAGTGCTTGAATAGATTTTATCTGATCTTTTCAGGAGTTAATGTTGGGGGGCGGACGCCACCCAACCCTCCCGCTTTTGAAGATTCTTGTGTTAAGGCTTTTAATTACTGAATACTCAAATCAAAAGCACAGTAAGATTTTATTTTTTCAACTTTTCTTCGAGCATGTGGATATACGGCAAGTTATCAAAGAAGTGGAGACTTACCTGTAACCTGAAGGCCGACTGTGATATTCTTCTGGAGACGCCTTTTGAGCCGAAGGATTTAATAGATTGGATTTAAAAAAGAAACCGAGTTTCTTTTTAAATTCAGTATATAAAAAATTTTCTCTCACAGGGAATCGAACCCGCATCTTCTGCCTGACAGTCAGGAACAGCGACCATTGTACCACAGAGACACTAGTTATATTGTTTTAGTCTCTTGTATCTATTTTTGATGCAAGCAAACCCCCACAACACTTTATATTTGGTTTTTGAGAATTAGAGAAGGGAGGATTAGATTAAGCTAAAAATTTGAAGATAAGCTCCGAAGCAACAGAACAGCTTATTCAATGTATTTCGATCCGATCAGACAACAAGATAAGGGGTGTGGGATGGGACAAATTTACCTGGGCTCTTATAGTCACATAAAGTTTTTCGTAAATGTACTTCAGTGGATAATGCTTACGGTCTGAAAATGTCAAAAGGCCCTAACGAGTCAAATTCTGCTTAAAATGCGTCCTCATTCATACGGATTCGGAACCAGCTGTGGCCTGTAGCCGTGGCTGATAAAAAAAAAGAGAAATGAACTTTAAGTGGTTATATTTGTTTTTTGGAAAACAGGGAAGGAGTGATCGGATTTAGCTGAAATTTCGAGGATAAGCTCCCGGGCCCAAGGAAAGCTTAACCACTAAATTTCAGCCCAATCGGATAAAGCTAAAGGGGGGCTGTTGTCAGAGGGTTGAAACATCCGGCCCACTTTTACCCATGAAGATAAAGTCGGAGGGGGTGAAATTTTGCGCGTTTCTTAGTTGGAGCTTGGGCTACAAAATGCGATCCCTGCTGTCTCTCTGCGACCGCTAGGACTGGAAATCGCTTAAAAGTGTGGTAGGTCTCCTCTTCAGAGGCACAAGTGTGCCTCCTTGTTTTTCAATGTAGAAATAAATAAAGCAAAATCTGAGAGTTCAAGCCTCAGAGATGAGGATAGAGATTTCGTGCATGGTGTACCACCCAAAGAAGAAACCAAAGTACTTGGAACAGTTTTCAACAACAGTTGGAAGAAAACGTAGAAATTAAATTGGAATGAAATTAGAAGCATTGTAAAAAAGGCAGTTTCTTATGGAAACAACTGAAGTCTAACTATACACCAGAAGGCTCCGTATGTAATTATTTCTGTATGCCCTATAATATGGTATTCTGCAACAGTTTCTCTACCGAATAAAACAACATTAAAGGAAATAACAAGAATAATTTATCAATTTGTATGGAAAATAAAGTAGCCAGCCAGATTAAAGAAAACGGATTTGACTAGTGGCCGTATTTTTGATGAAAGACAGGTTTTAGTTAGTTTTTATATATATATATATATATATATATAGGTTAAAAAAAGAATGCTTTTATTCGCAGGAACTCATAATCACATAAATCAAAGGAATTCTGAATCACAAAAATCAAAGAAACTCAAAATACATTACTTCAACATTTCTGAAGTGTTGCTTCTGCAACATGGACTGCTACTGAAGCTTGAGCGTCAACCAATCAGCGTCGCGAAACTCAACTGAAACGTTTTCGCAAAGAAATTTTTTTCAGTAACTGGTACCTGTGAGGGGTTCTCTTTCGTAGTTTCTGGATACGTCGAAAAGGTTTATCACATTAATCAAAGGACCTCAAATTACAGAAGCTCAGACAAGTATTCCAGATAATGTTGGAAATAGCAATCAGTCAGAGTTTTGACTTCATTTTCCCAAAAAAAATTATCAAAAGGTATCCTTTGTATTATTATAAAATTTTTTGTCCATAATACAAAGCCACACCATGATAGTCCAGTAATGCCAAGTTGCCCTTGGATCTGATAATAATAGTGGTGGTCTTTTCTCAAGCATGTGAGGTATGGGCATTCAGCTAAAAACTGTTCCTCAGTTTTGTCTCGAAGACTATATGGGCACTTGACTTCAATAATGCCATGTGGGTCTCTTTCGCATGGGTCAAACACACGTCTATCAGGAGACGTGGCAAGCCAGTACTCAGCTGGTATCACAATCCCACAGTCCATAACCACAACATCCCTTCCTCTTTTTTTCAAATTTTTTTTTGTAAATTCGAACAGCAGTTGCTTCATGCGTCCTGCCCCACTTTACAGCTGGGTTTCTATCCAAATTTCGATCTGCAAAGTTAGACGAAACTGATTTTTTGCTCCAAGGAGTGACCCTTTTCACCACCAAACTGAATTTGCTGGAAGTAAGTCGAAACTTACGTGCACGGAACCACGTTTCACTTTCAGCCTGTCTGCGAGAATTTTTTTCAATTTCTTTGTCTTCTGATGCTGACACTCTTAAGGACTCTATCACTTGCTGATGTTTGGGATCAGTATTTGTCAACATGTAACTACCTGTACGGTCATACAGAGGAGAATCAGGAAACTCAGCAGCTTTGAACAATGCACTGGTTACAACACTAAGATTGGTTATAATACTACAAGTAGAATCATTTACTTGTAAATGGTTGGTCAATGTTGAAAGTACTGGGCAGTCCAATAATCTATTCTGAACAAGCTTGGCTTGGGAATATTCTCCTCTTTCGATTCCGTCTTTCAAAAGATCTGCAAGAAAATCCTTTTTTAAAGGTTTACTTAACACAAAAAAAAAAGTTTTAGCATGCCTTGGACTTCAAACTTGAAGTGCTTGCATCAATCAGGAAATGAAAGAGCCAGCAGCGTAGCCAGGATTTCGTTTCGGGGGGGGGGGGTGTCAGTCTACATAATATAGTAGTCAAGAAACCAAAAAATGGCATTAATTGTAGTGACGGATCCAGGATTTACGATGAAAGGAGGGGGGGGGGGGGAAGAAGTAAAAAGTACTTCCTTGTATCAAGCAATTTTAATTAAAGGTACGGTCATCCTAATTCCTTTGGACCTTAGGAATGGACGACGGAAATGTGCAGACTAAGTCAAATCTGTGCAGAAAATTTTGAGGTTTGAAGTGGTAAATATATCTATTTTGGGCGAGAAGATGGTTTAAAAGCAGTGCTTTCTGTCGCAAAGCAGCAGAAATTTTAGAACCATAACTAAAAAGTGTACTATTCCATATATTTACTTCTTTTACACCTATCTTTGAGGATTAAATTATCTTAAAACTAGTGTTGTGAGAAGAGTCTAAGTTTTAAGAAAATGTCTAGTAAGAAATTCCATTTTCTATTTTTTTTTTTCCGGCTCATAATGAAGTTTGTTAAGGTTTAAGGATAGAAAATTATTTTCTGTAATTAAGCACAAAATTTTATGACTTAAAAATAAATCGAAAATTTTTTTTTCTATGACATATTAATAAATAAATTTATCCTTAAATACACACACAACAATTACAAAATATTATGTAACGCACCTAATATTTTGATTGAACTTGGCTGGTATAGATAGCATATGAATTGTCCTGTCAGTGCCAAATAGCTTAATTTTTCTGTTGAAAATGCATTTTCAAGTCTCTATTACAAAACCAATAAAAGAAAAATTCCTCTGGTGCAATGTACCAACCCATCCTTAGTTACGCAACTGATGATAAGTTCCAGGGTTTTCGAACAGTCTGGAATAAGCAATTTAAGGCATTACATGAACGCCATCGCCCCCTTCGGACTGGAAAAACTCCCAATTTTATGGCATTTATGACAAACTTTTACCAGATTTCAGAGGGAGGGTGATCACCCCTATCCCCCCCTAATATACGCTACTGACCGCTGCAACCATGAAAGCCATGTAAAACCTTAGATAAACTTGTACGACAACCCCTTTTGCTTTATTGGAACTTGTTATCTGTTGTCTTAGTCCTTGGCATGTGTCCTGGTTGTCCTGAAGCCAAACTTCTGAGATGCAAGTCAAAACAGCAACTCACAGCATGCTTCACGCATGGAACAGTTTAGCTACTGCATTCCCCAGTTCAAAGCCCAGAAAGCTGTCCAAAGGAAGAGCAGAGAAATGCAAAGAAAAAGGGTTTTCTCATCATCGAAATGTTCACATGAGAGCCATCTCAGGATCCCAAGTCCAGGTACAGCTTACATTTGAAGATATAATTTTTAAACATAAGTTACTGTTTCTGAGAGTAAAATAAAATTGCTTTAGTGAATCAGATTTACCTTTATAAAAAAAAAATAACAAAAATAAACAAACATTATGTAACAGAAACTCTGTCCTACCTGAAAATGCAGATACAGCCGGGATAAGGGAAGAACTAAGTTGCACAACTCGCAATCTCAGACTGAGACAATCATCTTTACTGACCCACGGGTCATACAGCTGCACTGTCTTTGGAGTTGACAGTCCTCCTTCCCGAACTTGGCGAATATCGATGTCCATCACCTTTTGTGGCTCAAGATCCCGCTTTCTCATGTAATTCCACTGTTGAGGCATCTCGGTGCAGCTCAGGGAGGCAGGGATTTCTTTGTACTCCAGACTTTGCATCAAACTGATAAGTTTCAAGAGCGACACCAGGTGCTTGCAAAAAACACTTCCAGCAATGCATGAACAAGCACTGTTGATAATCTGACTGTCACATGAAAGATGGAGTTTGA
Organism: Artemia sp. Qi Xiang Cuo; assembly: GCF_049724085.1. Classification (NCBI taxonomy): domain Eukaryota; kingdom Metazoa; phylum Arthropoda; class Branchiopoda; order Anostraca; family Artemiidae; genus Artemia; species Artemia sp. Qi Xiang Cuo. The sequence continues at coordinate 53,318,419 of NC_142809.1, read as the reverse complement.
TTGAATGTGGCCTGTCCCTCTTTTTAAAACTAGGATAGCAACTCCCTTTTATCACTAACCCTTTATTCCCAAAAAGTCCTTCCACTTCTAAAATATGCATAGTTTCCAGGTCAATATATTGCTATATCAAACAGCTGTAGCTTCTCTTGAGTTGCTAGCTAGTTTAATTTGAAGCTTTGTAATAATATTCAATAAGATTGCCTGAGATAAGTGGGACAACATCCATATCTATGCATCACTAGCCCTAAAAAATATGAGAAAATTAGAGTTGACAAATTTTGTACTGACTTGTTCTTCAAATAGACATAGGCCTAGGCCTAACCAGTTAAACTGAGGAGATTTGAGCTTGGTTTTTGGGTATGAAATGACTTTATAAGGTTCTGAGTGTGTTGGAAGAGTAAAACTACTATGGGCTGCTTTAAATCAGTTGTTGAGGAGGGGGCACCAGCTCCAGACTAATAAAAAATAAATAAAACTGGATTGGACTGGTATTGACAATCTTGGGAAATTTCAGGGGGGCCAGGCCCCTGGCCCCCTAAGCATGCCACTACTTTAAATTATGTTTTAGGAACTCTGAGATGCGTGGGAGGGACAGACAGAAAGTAAGCTTTTTTTTTGGAGATCTGAGATCAGACACCGTAGGCCAGAGTGCTAAATATACAATTTTATACTATTGCGTTTGGTGTAGCCTGAGGAAAAGTTAGAAAAAATGCAGCTATCCTGCTGCTGAAGGAAAAGTAGGAGAAAAAGAGATTAGGATCAAGGTCCATTTTCAGGAGAGGAAGAGGACTATGACCATGTGCTGACTTGCAGGGAATTACCTTAAATCTCCCTGATAGCAGATCAAAATCAAGGCCAGCCCTAGGGGGGCACCGGGGACAGCTGCCCTTGGTGCTGAGTTGCGGGGATGTCACAAGTGTCCCTCGTAACCCTCCGAAGTTAATCAACGTTTCCAAAAAATTATTTTGATTCTGTTCTAGAGACAAAAACTGAGGAAGAGGGATCCTGAGCTCCTAAAAATCTCGACTGGCAACCGTCTCAGCTCGTTGAACTCATAAATTTTCAGTCGCGACACAAACATACCCGAATTTTTCAGTATTATGTGATTACTCCGCAAAACTCGCTTGTACTTTTCATTGGATCCAATATGTTCATGGAACAAAAATCAATTCTGGTAATCGATTAATCAAATTTAATTTCACATTGAATTAATTAAATAAAATTAACTCAATTATTTGAATAATTAATTTGAATTAAATTTAAAAATCAATTTTAAATAGCTTATAGTCTATAAGTAAATCATTTTTTTTGTATTCATATATTCAAAATCTAGTTATTTGTAATAGCAAGTCCCAGGGACATTGTCAGGGGCAGGGGCATCACCAAGGAGGGGGTATAATATTTATTTTAAAATTATTTGCTGTCCTACAAAGAAATCTGAGATGCAAATGAAAAAAATACACATTTTAGTAGGAAGTTTGAAGATTTTCCAGCACTTTGCACCAGAAAATACCATTTTAGACTATCCAATTATTTTATCTACTGGCAAATAAGCAAGAAAACAAACTGACAATATCCTTGACCTAAATTTATAAAATGTGATCCTTTGCGGCAAACTATTAGTTAATGATTATTATATTTGGATTCAGCATGAAATTCTAAATGGAGATGTAGGTCTATTTCTTAGCTATCTCAATATTCCATGAATGGAAAAATTTACCAAAATGTTACCACATGATGCCTGTGCAGTTGGAACACAAAATATTAACCTGGCTGGACAGAGAGGAATTCCTAGAAGGGCACTGACCCCAAAACCATCCAATCATTATCACCTTTGTAGCAGAATCTAGCCTAAGTATTTTTGGTACTGATTCATAATGTTAATTTCTAAGGGTCAAATTTTCCTTAAAAACTGGAAAGCCAACCCAAGTTCTTAGGTCATAAACATATTAAGATTATTTTAGAGACTATGGCGGATCTTTCTGTATCAGTGTTGTTAAGTTCTGTGCCTTTTTTGGCACCTAAATAAATGTTTGTAATTTTCAAGTTGGAGTCCATGATTGGCTGGGCAAATATATAGGCTAGCCTAGTACATGCTAAACCTACTACCAAAGCTCAGGAAAAATCAATCCAGAATGCAGGTGATGTACAGCCTTGCTATTAACAAGATTATCAACAAAATTAACTCACCAGTGCCTTCTGAATTTCAGGAAATTCCATGTTTGCACAACAAACCTACCAACAATATGGCCGATTTTCGCGCAGCTTTGCAATTCAGGCGGAAAAACGAATAAGGTCTATTTTGGTGGGTTTTCCAAAGCCTCTAACTTCATTTTTGTTACACTCTTCGGCAGCACTGCATAGCTCGTATTATTACATTTATTACTGGTAAATATATAATTTCTCTTGAATTAACAATAGCCTACATCTTTCTATTAAAAATTTTCTAATATTCTGTGGAAGCTCAAATTTCAACAAAATTTTCTTAGTAATTGGCTGGGTCTATAAAAATATAGTGCATAAATCATTTGGTAGGCTAGGCCTAATACGCTACCCTTACATACATCTAGGCCTAATAGATAAAAGAGTAATAATACACAAAGATTGCTTGGTAAATTTTTCGTTATTCATATTATTGGCTTACGAATAAAGTAAACATACCACTTGCTGTCTTTTTTTTATGTTCTTTCCAAATAATTCCAAATATAATAGCCTAGCCTAATCATGATTTTTGTCAGAAGTGAATTTTACCCACTACATATACCAATTCAGGGTATTTGCACATTAGGGGTGGAGGTAAAATTCTACTTTAGTTACTTTTACCTATCTTGGAAAGGGGTGAGGTTAGGAAAATGAAACTTTCAGGGATGGGTCTACAGGCTAAAATATGTCCTGGGAAGGTATTTTGAAGTACTTATCTCCTTTCCTTCTCCCTCTAGAGGATCCTGAAATTTGCCTACATGACAAGTCTATAGGCCTACCTATTGAAATTTTGACAAAACAACATTTTACCTTAATTTTCTGTTATAAGATTCTTTTTCCCTGGCTTTAGTTCTGAAAATGCAATTCCTGTTATTTGAGTAGTATTTTAAGCCATATAAATGTTAATTTTCAAAAATTAAGAAATGTATCTGCATATAATTAAAACTCTGTAAATCAGGAGTGAGCGACGTTGTAAAGATAAAACTAATTTTGTTTGACTTAATTTTAAGCAGAAGATCTATTTTAAAAGGTTTCACTTTTATAACACACAGATTTTTAAAGGTCATCAAAGGTCAGGACCATCTAGAGGGAGACGGAGTGGAGGAAGGTACTTCAAAATACCTTCCCGGGACATACTTTAGCCTGTAGATCTATCCCTGAAAGTTTCATTATCCTAACCAAACTGCTTTCCAAGATAGCCAAAAGTAGCCTTAAGTAGAATTTTACTGGGGTGGAATTTAAACTTACCTCTCATTTACATCAGAAATAAAATTTACCCCCCCCCCCTTAAAATGCAAATATATACCCTGAATTGGTAAACATGGGGGTGGTGATAAAATTCATTTCTGACAAAAATGAGGTCAATATATACCAAATCATATTATTGAGTTTCAAATAAAGTGAATACACCATTTGATGCCTTTTTTTATGCTGATTACGAATATAATAAGCATTTCTATCAGAACTGAATTCCTGCCCCCCCCCCCTATATAGGCTATACCTAACCTAACTGGTCAATATATACCAAATCATATTATTGAGTTTCAAATAAAGTGAATACACCATTCGATGCCTTTTTTTATGCTGATTACAAATATAATACGCATTTCTATCGGAAATGAATTTCAGCCCCCCCCCCCTATATAGGCTATACCTAACCAAACCCTGAATTGGCATATATAGGGGGGGGGGGCTGAAATTCATTTCATTTCCGATAGAAATGCTTATTATATTCGTAATAGGCATAAAAAAAGGCATCAAATGGTGTATTCACTTTAGTCCTAACTCAATAATATGATTTGGTATATATTGACCAAAAATGATTATTATATTTGGAAAGAGCATAAAAAAGGCATCGAGTGGTATGTTTATTTTATTTGTAAGTTAATAATATGAATAACAAAAAATTTACTGATTGCTCTTCTGAACTAAGTACTGCAATAATAATACATCAATTCCATGATTGAGATAGAGACAGTGAGCACACTGCTCAAAACCTTTTTCTCCTCTTTTCAAACATAATAGCCTAATTTTTCACTTGCAAATTCAATTAAAGCCATTTAATGGACCCCAAAGTGGCACCTGATACCTCATTTTTGGCACAAACAATGGGCCAAGAAAAGTGGTTAATACCATGCCAAACAATTGTAAGTTAATTTGGTACTCCTGTATTAAACATACTCTTTTATATACTGCTAGTTTGGTTAATGCTAATGAAATAAAATAGGATGAATATAGCCTATAATAGTTTAGAAACAAATTTGGGCTATATATTTGCACATTAGGGGGGTAAAGCATAGCATATATTATTATGTAACCTAACCTGGGTACCTCCCCCCCCCCTACATCCCAAAAAATAACAGTTTAAACATCATATATTCAATGAAAACCATGCTATGGATTACATTATTCTATAGCAGTGTCTTGAATTAACCCATCAAAAACAGATTTTTTGTGACTGGTTTCCATTGCAGTAGGCCTATATAAAAGACTACATTTAATACAGGAGTACTGTTAATTCTTTGCTAGTGACACACACAACAGGCACTGATTAAAAATTATCAAATACAGTAAAATTATCAATTCACAAATCTTTTTAGTTGGGTAAGATACCCAGTAGTTGGACAGATAATCAACACAACAACAGTTGAATTATTGTAAAATTTATAATACCATCTAAAAAGTAGATTGTTTTACCATTAGGGTTGCCAAAGTCTTCTTAATAAGTATGTGATTAGCTTGAATATTTGAACCATATACAACACTCATAATTTCAAATATAGGCCCATTAATTGACAAAATTGGAGCCTAATAATGGACTTACATTGAAAGCTTGAGCTTAATTATGGCAATGCTTTGGATTTGTGTAAATTTGGGACCAATTCATGTCATAAGGAGACAGATTAAGAAAACAATTCCTACTTCATGATATGGAAAATAATCCTAGATAACCAACCTTAGTTGCTAGAAGATGTGATTTAAGGTAATTTGAGGTATAGCATATTTCCCAGGAGGGAAAATCTTTTATCCTCACTTCTTTCCTCTTTTCCCTTCTGTTTCCAACTTTGGAAAAGAAAAAAAAGAATTATGAAAAAACCACACTTCTGATGAACACTTTCTCTATTTTCATATTTTTGCTAATTGATATGCCATTCTATAAATTTTTCTTATAGATGGTGTTCATTTGGCCATTCTTATGCTACTGCATTTTCATACATAAAAACTTCTAGAAACTGCATTGTATAAGAATGGCCAGGATGAATAGTATGTCCTCCACAAATTTAAAAACAATGAAAACATTTATCAGAAGAGTGGCATTATTCACAATTTAAAAATTATTATAAAGCTTTTGGAAACCCAAAGGGCATCAAACAAATTTAAGATGAATACAATTTAAGGAACATTTATTTTTTATTGCAATTTTTGGCTCCAATGCTTCAAAGAATTTTGAAATTCCCATGAGATAGTATGTTTTGTTAGGTTAGGTAATTATATTTTGATGAAGAATACAAGGTTGGCAAAAGCAAATTCCTTAAAATTATTGGGGCAAATCTTAGGACACAACCTTCTTTAGTGTTTATGAACTCATATAAGAAGGAAAGAAAAGGATTTGGAGAGATAGAAACAACCCTCAGTTCCATAGCCTCTGGTATCTATTAAAATGACAGAATTTTTAATCTCCAATACTTTTGATAAAAATAAGGCACTATTTTATTGAACCATATTTAACACATAATTTGGTTTCTATTTGAAACTACAGAACAAAATGACAACTCTGTAGATGCTTGGTGCAAAACAATTAATGCAACAACTACACTGTCTGCAAAACTGCATCAAATATGCAGTTTTGTACATGAAAATGTACAATTAATCATGTACAAGTGTAATCATGTCAATGTACAAATGTAATTAATCATGTCAATGTAAAAATGTAATTTTAGTACATGAAATGTACTAAAATTTTCACAAGGAAAGATATTCAACTATAGAGCTTGAATACAAACAATATAAGGTAAAACAACAAGGAATTAATCTAAGACAGTGAAAACTTTTCTAGATGGATATTTCAGGCCAATATCTAAATTTATTTATATCTAATATATCTACATTCTATATCTATTCTATATCTAATATATCTATATTCTATATCTATTCTACATCTAATATATATAAATTAATATTTCAGCTCTATATCTAAATTTATTTATATCTAATATATCTAAATTAATATTTCAGCTCTTTGTCTAAATTTCTTCATATCTAATATATCTATATCTATATCCAGTGGCGTATACAGGATTTTGTTTCGGGGGGGGGGGCGTCAGTCTACCTTTTTATAGCAGTCATGTGAGCAAGAAAATTATCTATCATAGTGCAAGATTTCAGGCGGGGGGTAAGGGGGGTAGCTAGGTAAAGAAATTAAAAGTACACACTTATGAGTGTGTAGACTTTTCTAGTTGTAGACTTTTTTTGTTTGAGAATGAATGACAATATTTTGCCAACAAAGTCAGAATAAAAAAAAAAGTTAGAAACAGTGAGAGTTTCTATTTTGGGCGAGTAGTTGTTTTGGAACTACCACAAAGCAGCAGAATTTAGAAAATATAAAATAAAGAAGTGCATTATTCCTTATATTTGTCTATGGGACCCTTGTTTTAGAGAACCAAATAAATAAAAAATAATATTATATCAAAGACAATTGCCCAGAATTTGGTTTTGGAGGGGTGCGGCCTCAGTCTACCTATTATAACAGCCATGAAAACAAGAAATGTATTGGTATTAACATTGTTTACAGAGGATAAAGCACAATTAAAATTTAAAAAACAGAATCAACTGCACTTAGAGAAACGAGCAGAAAGACGACCTAACCTCTCACAGTAATAGCCACTGGTCTTTTTTGGCTGCAAATCGATCAAAAACTTGGTCCGCATTGACCTGGATATTGTGGTTCAGGGTCATGTGAGCTAGTCCATTCAGACGCTCCTCGCCCGTGGAGTTCTGCAGATAGGTTTTTAATCGCCTAAGACAGCTAAAGCTCCTCTCAGCACTTCGCTTCCAGTAACATGCTGTTTCAGGTGTGCCGGAGGCACAGCCGGAGGCATGAAGGAAGGGACACCTGCGATGGTCAGTTATTAGCCTCTCGGTTGGAGCATCATGTAGTATGACCTTAATAGTAAAGTACCAAGAAAATGCTCTCTACCCGACTGTCCCAAGGCTTCAAAGCTTGCCCTTGAATCGTTAAATTACTCATTTTATTACTTATCTCGCTGTTCCTGGACAAACATTAATTTCGGCAATTGAATCATAATCGGAACATTTTTTCTCCCGATATTATTAATGGTCGCAAAAACTCGTTTTCTTCGTAAAACTCGTAAAAAATGAAAACATTCAACTGTTTTTAATTAAATTATTTGCGTATATGAATTATTTGGTAGTTCCACGTTTGCCCCCCCCCCCCTCAAAAGTATTGAATTTTAGAGACACGGCTAAAAGTTATGGAACGGCTCTAAATGATCAATTCACGTGGTAAAATTACCGTTTTTGCAGGACTCTACTTTTTGTTTCTGGAAATATGGGAATATGAAGGTATTCCAACATTAACCATTCTCATAGTTACACAAGAAATAGAATATATAGGCCTACTGCAACGGAAACCAGTTGCCTCCTATTTGCCCTATATCTTTGGGACATGAACCTACCCCACACGAATCTACAATATGCTGATGATCTGGTGCTATGGTCATCTGGCAACACCTTTCAGATAGCACAGTCAAATCTGCAAAAGTCACTTTTCCAGTTTGAAAAATTCTCTAACATTCAGATTTACCCATTGCACCCACCAAGTCAAAAATAATCCAATTTCACAGGAAGCGAAACCATGTTAATGCAAAACTAACTCTAAATAAAACAACTATTCCAGAAGATAATAATATTAATTACCTAGGTCTCATGCTTGACCAAAAACTTAATTTCCACCTCCACATTTCAAACACAATAAAAAAATGTTATAGAAAAGCAAATATACTAAAAAGACTTCTTTCCACACCCTGGGGTTGTAAGGAGAAAACCTTACTCCAGTTTTATAAATCACATATAAGACCCCATATTGACTATGGGCTCATTGTATATGGTGCATGTGCAAAGACCCAGATGCAAAAAATTGAAACAACACAAAATGATATAATACGTCTCATATTTGGTCTTAGGAAACTCACAAGCACCAAGTTTCTGCTTATGGAGAGTGGATTAACAACAATAAAAGATAGACGTAGCTTTCTCTTGATAAAACATCTTACAAAAATTGAATCAAATAGCTCACACACATTACATAATTGGTTAAGAAATCCAGCCATGTATAGAGGTATTGCAGATGAGTATGCCAATATTCAAAAGAAGTTCCCTGTACCAGCAAAGTCTATTGCACCTACTTTGCCCCAATCCCCTCCATGGAATTGGTCATCTCCCATAATAAATACTGAATTTTCAAAATGGAATAAAGATTTAACCCCCATTGCTTTTGTTCAGAAAAAAATTGCAGAACTTAATACAATTACCTATAAAAATCACTTCCAAATGTTTGTTGATGGGTCAAAAATGAATGAGAAGGTTGCAAGTGGTGTTTTCCTTCCTCACCTGAAAATTGCAATGGGCGAGATATTATTTAATAATTTATCTATAATGTCTGCTGAGTTAAATGCCATAATCATGGCATTAGAACACCTTAAGCAAAACCAATCTTTGATTGAAAAATTGAATAATATTATCATCTATTCCGACTCTTTATCAAGCCTTGAGTTGCTGGCCTCAGCTCCTCAATAGAAGTTGGACATTGACACTTATCATTGTCTCAGTATTATTGATAATCTTGCTTCAAGTGGCATAAACACTTACTTCCAGTACATTCCTAGCCACTCTGGCATAAGTGGTAATCATCAGGTTGATGAAATAGCAAAAAATGCTATAAATATTGACCAGCCAAGTGGGAGACCAATCCCAATTAGAGATATTTACCGATGGAGGCTATCAGATATTAATTTTAATAAGATTAATCCTATCCTTTCCCCCTTTCCCAATAAGTATCTTTCTAAAATTTATCATAGAATTCGTTCTGGAACAAATGGACTAAATTTCCTTGCATTCTCATATAAGATTTCTAATTCAAGTGGTTCAATTCCCCTGTCCCCTCTTTGCAGGCATTGTAATATGAATAATGAAACAATTGACCATTGCCTATTTGAATGTAATATGCTGACGTCTGCACAACATACCTTGCTTTCTAAACTGTTAAAATACTTCAAACACCACAAAATCCCACTATCAGTCAAGAGCCTAGCCAACTATACCTGCACACAGAGCATAGAAATCGACATCTATCATCTTATATTTGAACTCCTAGAGTCGAAAGATCTGCTGAAAGATATCTGAATATATCTAATAAATATGAGGCAATCAAGCCAGTAGCTCTGTAGCCCACAGAGTGAAGCAGAAGGAAAAGGGCTAAATAGTTTTACTGAAAAGCCTGCCTGCTGTTAAATAGAAGAAGGAAGAAGAAACCAGTCACAAAAAATCTGTTTTTGATGGGTTAATTCAAGACACTGCTATAGAATAATGTAATCCATAGCATGGTTTTCATTGAATATATGATATTTAAACTGTTATTTTTTGGGATGTAGGGGGGGGGGGAAGGTACCTAGGTTAGGTTACATAATAATATATGCTATGCTTTACCCCCCTAATGTGCAAATATATAGCCCAAATTTGTTTCTAAACTATTATAGGCTATATTCATCCTATTTTATTTCATTAGCATTAACCAAACTAGCAGTATATAAAAGAGTATGTTTAATACAGGAGTACCAAATTAACTTACAATTGTTTGGCATGGTATTAACCACTTTTCTTGGCCCATTGTTTGTGCCAAAAATGAGGTATCAGGTGCCACTTTGGGGTCCATTAAATGGCTTTAATTGGATTTGCAAGTGAAAAATTAGGCTATTATGTTTGAAAAGAGGAGAAAAAGTTTTGAGCAGTGTGCTCACTGTCTCTATCTCAATCATGGAATTGATGTATTATTATTGCAGTACTTAGTTCAGAAGAGCAATCAGTAAATTTTTTGTTATTCATATTATTAACCTACAAATGAAATAAACATACCACTCGATGCCTTTTTTATGCTCTTTCCAAATATAATAATAATTTTTGGTCATTATATACCAAATCATATTATTGATTTAGGACTAAAGTGAATACACCATTTGATGCCTTTTTTTATGCCTATTACGAATATAATAAGCATTTCTATCGGAAATGAAATGAATTTCAGCCCCCCCCCCTATATATGCCAATTCAGGGTTAGGTTAGGTATAGCCTATATAGGGGGGGGGGGGCTGTTCTTATAAAGAACAGCCCACACATAACTTTTTCGAGGACTTTTTTTTCGAGGACTTCTAAGCATTGCCTATTGGAAAAAGCTTTAAACTAAAACAAAACTAAAACAAGAAGGGATAATACAATGATATCAAACCGTCTGCACTATACTATGGGGAGGAGAAACACCACAGTATAGCCCTGAGGATGATTTGAGCAGGATTGGTTCGGTACAGCTGCTGATTAATTGAGATAATATTTCACAAGACAATTTATTTTAAATTTCTTAAAATTTCACCTGGCACTTTGCAGTAATTTTCAACCAGACTTTGCATTTTTAATTTTCTGATTATTAATAGTTCATTATTGAACTATTATTGGATTATTAATAGTTCATTCATTTTATATTCTATTTCTTGTGTAACTATGAGAATGGTTAATGTTGGAATACCTTCATATTCCCGTATTTCCAGAAACAAAAAGTAGAATCCCGCAAAAACGGTAATTTTACCGCGTGAATTGATCATTTAGAGCCTTTCCAGAAATTTTAGACGTGTCTCTAAAATTCAATACTTTTGAGGGGGGGGGGGGCAAACTTTTACCTAACAAACAATTCATGTACGCAAATAATTTAATTAAAAAAAGTTGATTGTTTTAAGTTTTTACGAGTTTTACGAGGAAAACGAGTTTTTGCGACCATTAGTAAAATCGGGAGAAAAAATGTTCCAATTATGATTTAATTGCCAAAATTGATGTTTGTCCAGGAACAGCGAGATAAGTAATAAAATGAGTAATTTAACGATTCAAGGGCAATCTTTGAAGCCTTGGAACAGTCGGGTAGAGAGCATTTTCTTGGTACTTTACTGTTAAGGTCACACTACATGATGCTCCAACCGAGAGGCTAATAACTGACCGTCGCAGGTGTCCCTTCCTTCATGCCTCAGGCTGTGCCTCCGTGCCTCTGGCACACCTGAAACAGCATGTTACTGGAAGCGAAGTGCTGAGAGGAGCTTTAGCTGTCTTAAGCGATTAAAAACCTATCTGCAGAGCTCCACGGGCGAGGAGCATCTGAACGGACTAGCTCACATGACCCTGAACCATGATATCCAGGTTGATGCTGACCAAGTTTTTGATCGATTTGCAGCCAAAAAAGACTGGCGGCTATTACTGTGAGAGGTTAGGTCGTCTTTCTGCTCGTTTCTCTAAGTGCAGTTGATTCTGTTTTTTAAATTTTAATTGTGCTTTATCCTCTGTAAACAATGTTAATATCAATACATTTCTTGTTTTCATGGCTGTTATAATAGGTAGACTGAGGCCCCACCCCTCTGAAACCAAATTCTGGGCAATTGTCTTTGATATAATATTATTTTTTATTTATTTGGTTCTCTAAAACAAGGGTCCCATAGACAAATATAAGGAATAATGCACTTCTTTATTTTATATTTTCTAAATTCTGCTGCTTTATGGTAGTTCCAAAACAACTACTCGCCCAAAATAGAAACTCTCACTGCTTCTAACTTTTTTTTTTATTCTGACTTTGTTGGCAAAATATTGTCATTCATTCTCAAACAAAAAAAGTCTACAACTAGAAAAGTCTACACACTCATAAGTGTGTACTTTTAATTTCTTTACCTAGCTACCCCCTTACCCCCCGCCTGAAATCTTGCACTATGATAGATAATTTTCTTGCTCACATGACTGCTATAAAAAGGTAGACTGACGCCCCCCCCCCCAAAACAAAGAGCTGAAATATTAATTTAGATTTAGATATATTAGATATAAATAAATTTAGATAAAGAGCTGAAATATTAATTTATATATATTAGATGTAGAATAGATATATAATATAGATATATTAGATATAGAATAGATATAGAATGTAGATATATTAGATATAAATAAATTTAGATATTGGCCTGAAACATCCATCTAGAAAAGTTTTCACTGTCTTAGATTAATTCCTTGTTGTTTTACCTTATATTTTTTGTATTCAAGCTCTATAGTTGAATATCTTTCCTTGTGAAAATTTTAGTACATTTCATGTACTAAAATTACATTTGTACATTGACATGATTAATTACATTTTTACATTGACATGATTACACTTGTACATGATTAATTGTACATTTTCATGTACAAAACTGCATATTTGATGCAGTTTTGCAGACAGTGTAGTTGTTGCATTAATTGTTTTGCACCAAGCATCTACAGAGTTGTCATTTTGTTCTGTAGTTTCAAATAGAAACCAAATTATGTGTTAAATATGGTTCAATAAAATAGTGCCTTATTTTTATCAAAAGTATTGGAGATTAAAAATTCTGTCATTTTAATAGATACCAGAGGCTATGGAACTGAGGGTTGTTTCTATCTCTCCAAATCCTTTTCTTTCCTTCTTATATGAGTTCATAAACACTAAAGAAGGTTGTGTCCTAAGATTTGCCCCAATAATTTTAAGGAATTTGCTTTTGCCAACCTTGTATTCTTCATCAAAATATAATTACCTAACCTAACAAAACATAATATCTCATGGGAATTTCAAAATTCTTTGAAGCATTGGAGCCAAAAATTGCAATAAAAAATAAATGTTCCTTAAATTGTATTCATCTTAAATTTGTTTGATGCCCTTTGGGTTTCCAAAAGCTTTATAAGAATTTTACAAAATACTATCTTATTGTTCAACTCCAAATGAATGCAAATATTATCAGACATTCAAACAGTTTGTGGTAATAAACTGAAGGTAAGGAACAACCGGGCTCAATAATAACTGAAACTCCAAAAATTGGAATTTTGATACCAATAGATATATAAAAAAAGGCTTATTATGCTAATTCCAAATACATAAGTTTCATTAAGTTTTACCCATCAAAGGCTACAAGCATGAGAAAGTGTGTCTGATTTTTGGAGAAAGGGGAAAGACCCCCCTAACAGTCTAGAATGCTAATGAAAATCACAACATCAGATCAGCATATCAAAGAACCCTACTGTAGAGGATTCAAGCTCCTATCTGCAAAAATGTGGAATTTTGTACTTTTTGCCAGAAGAAAGATCCATATGCATGTTTATTTTATTTTTTTTCACCAGAGGTTATTGTATTGACTCAGTGGTCCTAAAATATTGGGAGAGGGCTCATTCTAATAGAAATTAAAAGTTCCTTTGCCCTTTTTAAGTGACCAGAAAGATTGAAGGGCAACTAGGCCCTGTTCCATGCCCTTTTTTCTCACAAACTAATAAATGTGTCCAAACCTTAATTTGATGTGTTCTTATTTGCTAATATGGTACAATTTCTCTGCACTATTAAACCACAAAAACGTATAATAATTAAAATGCTCCTATGCAAAACACAATTTTGATTATAATACCCAATTGGTATTGTCTGGGGACTTTTCTTGAGAGCTTTTCAATTTAAAAAAGCATAAAAAGAATAGAACTCCTTAGGAAAAGTGACAGTATTTTCGTACAGAGATCATTCTGGGGAAAAGAATAAAGGGTGGTGCCCCAATCCGTTTTTTCCTTAGGGCCTTATAGTCATTCTAAGTTGTCCAGCATAAAGTGTTACAAGTACTTTCTAAAAAAAATAAAATAAATGGATGAGAAGAAATTTAGGGGGCACTAAGCATATTATATTTTTAAAAGGTTTTCAAGGACAAAAATAGTTGCTTAAAACAGTTTATCCTTTTCTAAGTTTGCTTTTGGAAAATAACTGATGTTTTTGTTGGGAGCGAGAAAGATCAACTATAGAAAATGTCTTTAGCCATTAAATAACAAAAGAGCATATATTAATGAAAAACAAATTAACTCGAGGGTTTCAAATTCCTCCCCCTGGGTGTCCAAGTTTTGAAAATTAATTATAAAAGAGTCTAAAAAGTGATCATTGCTCTTTATTACTTTACAAAATAATTTCTTACTTACTCAAGTCTCTTCCATTCTCACAGGACGTCTTGGGACCATTCCTTTTGACAGGACATTAACCAGGGTTCAATATGAAGATCTGTCTTTTATTATTCTGGAGAGTGGTACAACGTACTTGTGGTTGAATCTGTATTATAACTGGACAAAATTTCGTGAGGAAAATTGCTATTTTCGGAAATGCGTGCTTGAATTGTTTTCAAAATAAACTTAACACTAAAGAAACACAAATGGAAAGTCTTGTTTGATATATAAAGTGTCTGCAGCTTTTTTTTTATTCTTTAATGAATTATATTCTTCTTCTTTTTTTTTACAGAGATGACAGAACAAAGATTTAAACTGCAAATCCCATCACCTCGTGAAGCAATTGGAAAGGCAAGAAAGAACCTCAAATCTTGGGCTGTTTTTTTTGCTCCATCCAACTTCAAAACAGCTATCAACATCCAACAACTGTCATCCAGACTAATAATCAACATAGAACACTTCCAAAGCAATTACTTATGTGTTTTCCTGGCTCTTACAATTTTTTGTATTTTAACTTCACCACTCCTACTAATTGCTATAGCCGCTTGCCTTGGTGGATGTTATATTATGTCAAAAAGGAGCTCTGAAAATCCTTTGAAGATTGGAAGTCATGTGTTGACGCTCCCTCAACAGTATGCAGTAGTTGGTGTGCTGTCCTTCCCTTTGTTCTATATTGCTGGAGCTGGTGCTGCAGTTTTTTGGATCCTTGGTGCTTCTGTGTTTTTGATTGTTTTACATGCAGCATTCTTTGATTCTGATGCGTTGAAAAATCCTGATGAATCATTTGCAACACCTATTGAAACTGTGTAGTCAATCATTTGTTAAGATCTACTCTATATTGAGGGTGTACTTGTGAATTTCTTACTGTAATGAATAGCCACAAAATCGGCTTTGTCAGGTCAAATGAGTATAAGAGTACACCTAATAAAGAGTAAAAAAAGCTGAGTAAAGAGGAATTTATGTTAAATGCTTATGCTCATTAGATTTCTGCTCTAGGTTGAGGATGTAAGTGTAATTATCTTGTTATAATTGATAGCTGCATGCTAATTAAGAATTTTTCTTGGTATATGGGTATCATAGTTTAATGTGATAACACCTCATAAGGGGTTAAAAATAGACGGGGTTAAAATAGGAAAAATTGACGAGATAAATTTTTATGTATATGAGTAAAGTTTAAAAATTTTATGCTTTCATTGGAATTAGTAGATGGTTGATTCACATGTGGTAGTTCAGCAGAGTGAACTCTATCTTGACTTGTCAATACGGGGCCAAGGGTTCTAACCCAGCTGCCATGGGGAAGGGAACCTGTTGGTTAAATAAATTCTGACAACATTTGTTGATACCCAATTCACCGCAAATGGCCCAGAGGGAACTATAATTCACTAGATAGCTGACTGCATTTATCCTAATTTTGAAGATTGGTTACAAACTGTTGCATTAGTACTAATTTAAATTTTGCATTAAAGATAACAGTATTGCAATTGTAAACCATTTTCTGCCATAAATTTAACTATTTGAGTCATGTAAAATGCATTGCTGAATTTTTTCTTATGAAAATATTCTATCCCCTTGTGTATTATCCTAAATATTATTCAGCCTTTTTCAAAGTGTATATTTATACCCCCTCCCCTTTTTTTTTCTTTCAAGTCCACAACTATTAATGCTGCAATCAATAATGTTCTAAGAAAAGTAGTTCCTTCTGCCTTATTTTTAATTATGGCAGCTAATGAGCAACACTGGTCTGGACCTAGCCTTATTTTGCTCTGGACCAAGCTAGATAACAATTATTCTTTTAATAGCCCCTGCAGACAATTTGATGGGGAAAGGGAATTTTTGAAAAGAATTTTCCAGAGCATATCACAATTGTCACAAATATTAGATATTTTTGTATCTTGGTCTTGGAGAAGGGTGGGAAAGACAACAGTCCCTCTTACATGGGCACCTTGACACTAAGAAAGCTATATTTTTAGAAAAAGATATAAATAATTTTGAAATGCATATAGAGGAACATTTTGAACAATCAAAAATGAGGACAATTGTTATTCAAACATATCCTATATTATTCGTTTCTGGTAAATATATTACTAATATTTTTTTCTGTTTTATTCCCATAATCCAAAATTAATTTATTAAAATTATACAAAAATCCTGTCTTAACAGAATTAGGAAGAGATCTTCATTCTTGAGTTGACGGCTACATAGAGGACTGTCAAAGAAACAACTGTTGCAGCAAATTCAGCATTGACCCATGGACCAGTGTAGGACCCCTAAAAAAGAAATTAGCTCAATTAAGAGATATTTTTTTTGCAGCACTTTCAGAACTGATCATTAGGGTGCAGGACTATCAAAATTGAATTTGGGGGAAACTTCTTGTAATTTAAACAGAAGAAATCTAAAAGATACTTAATAACAAAGCTTAGACATAAAAAAAACATTGTACCAGACAGTCTATAAGCCAGAGGTGCGAACAATATTTTTGTCATAATTACTGAAAGTATCCTTGAAGTAAATACCCTCTGCACATACGCCCACTAAATCAAAACCCACTAAAAGACTTAGGAGTACAGGAGTTTCAGTCATGGAGTATGGCGATACTTATAGGCCATTTGTAACCTTCAAAGTCCAGAGCTAACTTCATAATTCTAAGGAAGTCTAAGATGACAAAACTAGTAGCCAAGAGAATTTTTCAACTTGGGAGGTTTTCAAACATTAGCTAAGATATATAAAACGGTCCATTTATTGTGTGCAATGGCAAAAGCAAGAATGAGAGAAGCAAATTTGCACAGAGCAGAGTTAAAAGGGTTCCAGAGTTTCAGACCAGAGTTAAATGGGAAGGTTGAAAGTATTCATGTCATCTTTTGCAATATTAAGGAAACTTTTAGACTAATAAGTAGTAATCCATAAGACAACTGAAAAATAATTTATTTTTTATCTAATAAATATTATTAATTCTAACAGGTATATCAGATCCAAATTCAACAGTTGCAACAATATTATAATTACAGTAATCCAACTTGTACTTTGTGCAGATATTTTGACGATACAATACACTTAAACCTTCAAAACATTAAGTTTTTAATTCAAAAGAGTTTGATTAGTTTTTAATCCAAATGCAGTTTTAGGTAGTGGCATGTGCTAAACTAAAAAATAAATAAATAAATAAACCTTTGTAAAAAAATCAGCACAAAGCTAAATACACAGCACCAAACAGCTTAGGTAGGTGTAGCTTTCTTTAGAAAGTGTGTTCGTAACCCAACAGACTGTTAATGGTTGAATTTTTACAGATAAAAAGAACCAAAAAAATTAAGTAATTAATTTTGCTGATCTATTTTCATGGTTCAATGGGGCAACACTGACAAAAATATGGTTCTTCCTCAAAAGCTTCATATTTTTTAAGAAAAACAAAATAATTTTAGAAAATTTGCGGTTTTCAGGTATAACAGGTTCAGTTAGAAATTTTTTGAGGTAGAAACTGAGGTAGAAACAATCCACACATGGCATTTGATTTCCCCTAAAGTTGGTATTTCAGAGTTTCTGAATTTGAGCCTTATTTCTATAGAAAGATACCTGAGCTTACTGATCACAAATCTAATATACGCATTAGCAGATGGTGTTTATTTTTCACCAGAGTTGGTATTATTGGTTTACAGTAGAGTAAAGCTACATATGAAAGCAATATTTGAAACTTCTTATATAAGAACATTTCTATTAATTGTGTGTTAGTCGTCTTGTAAAGACTTTTGTGGTGGAGGTGAGTGTGGGGAGGGGAGTATAAGGCTTAAATGAAAGTAACATTTAGACATGATATGGTTTTTTTTAACTGATGGAAGATTTAAGGAGCTTAGATAATTTAAATTATGCGATTTTTTTTACACAAAGGTTCTTAGGACATGGAGGATAAATTTTTGAAATAATTCAATATAATCATACAATATTAAAACTTGAATTTTTAACCCTCGCCTATGTAAACTTCGTTTAGTTTAAAGCTACCCAGTAAATACTATTAGGATTAGAAAACTTGCACAATTAAAAAAGGGGGTAAGCAGCTCCCCCACCCCAAATGATGGGTGATATCCATGAAAACTACACCATCAATTTCAATATGTCTAAGGGCCATTCAGAGGTTTCAATCTTCTGTCTAAAAAATGCAAAATTTTAGTTTTCAAAAAGAAAGATTTTCATTAATATATGTTTATTTGGATTGTTTTACCCATCAAGGTTAATAATTTAAACAGTGGTTGTAGATTGTTGGGAAAAAGATGAGCAGCATGGATGCATTAATTTGTTGACCATCCAAGATTAAAAGACACTGCATGGAGGAGATTTTCTTCTACTAGAGAGCATATGGATATTGACAGGGAGGAGCACGTTAGAAGGCCCATGATTTTTTTTTGTAATAAACATTAACCCAATGATTTTTTTTACTGCAAATATGCAAACTAGTTATAAACCAAAATTATTGTGCGTGAATTTTTTGTTGCGCTTTTGATATCTCCTAAAGAGAGACTACCTTCTATTAAAATTTCAGTTCTATTGGATAAAAATGTGTCAAACTTTAAGTACCCTCTCCCCCAACTTTACTCCCCCCAGAAAAATTCCAAGTTCCCATGTCCTAAGGAACATATCACCTAAAAGATTAAGTTGATTAGCCCTGCTGTTGCCAAGATATATAGTTCTTCTGCACTGTTCTTCTACTTCTGAAAAGCAGCACTTAGAATCTAAATCAGTATCCTTTCCGCTTTGAAGGAATTTCGCCGCTTTCTTTTCATCCTTTTCTTCCTCTTCTTGTGTTCCCAAAGGAAGGCAACATAAAGCATTAAAGACCTCTCAGATGGCACTTATCCATCCTG
Organism: Artemia sp. Qi Xiang Cuo; assembly: GCF_049724085.1. NCBI lineage: Eukaryota > Metazoa > Arthropoda > Branchiopoda > Anostraca > Artemiidae > Artemia > Artemia sp. Qi Xiang Cuo. The sequence continues at coordinate 53,299,073 of NC_142809.1, read as the reverse complement.
TCTCCAGAAGCTTAAAATACCATCCCTGACATATGAGTCATATCATTGCAAACAAGGCAAAGTGAAAACAATATACATAAGCTTTTCAAGAAACCCTTTACTAGAATGCAACTACTGCTGCAACCATGACAAAAAAGCACCAGAAAAAGGAACAAAGCTTCTTCAATAGAGTTGTCAACTAGTGGAGCTCCCTTAATGTGAAAAGTGACCTCTACCAGCGTGTATGCATCCATGTCATTGTTTACAGGGAGTGGCTCAACAAATTGTGGTAAACCCATTACACAATGGAATATTAGCCAATTACCATAACTGAAGCTGGAGGAAACAGGTTTCGTCCTATTGCTAGGAAGTGTGATTTAAGCTAGAACTATAATAGTAACCAAGACCCAGGGACAAGACTGCATCCCAAATTACAATACAGAAGAGAGTAACAGGTGGTTTTGCATCTTTTAAACATAGGAGCAAGTTGGACATAAAAATTAATTATTAAATAAAAAGGAAAATACAGGAGGCTCATAATGCTCTAGTGCGTCTCCCTTTTAGATTACAAAACTTGCAATAAATTTGCCCTGACAAAAATGTATATTTTTTATTTTAAAGATTAAAGACAGTTTGAAAAAGGAATTTTTGATGGAAAAAAAAAAAAAAAAAAAAAAAAACAGTAACCATACGTTCTTTTTAGTCAATGGCAATCAAAATGTGAACTTTATCAAAACGTCTGGATTATGAGCCTAGATAAAAAAAAAATATATAATTTTTTTCAGAATTGCAAACTTAGTGAACAGACCTGTAACAAAGAAGTGGCGTCATCACAAAGTGCAAAATATTGGCTATTTTGTGCTGTAAAATAAAAATTTTAGCCCAAACAGTGCCAAAATACCATCAAACAAAAATTCTCAGATAGCCAGTTGGTGATTCAAGTGCCCCTAGACATATATACAGTCCACATACAGAATGGTTATTATATGCTATTCATACTGTAATTCTAAGCAGCATACAGTATTTACAGCTGAAAATAATTTTCTCTACATAATCCCTAGATTTCATCTGAGGAACTTACTGGGTGATGAACTGATAATACTGCAGTGGGTTGAAACGAAGACGCATCTCCACCTCTCTGAGCTTTTCTGTAAGCTGAATAATTGTCTTCATCAAATAGGTTAATCTTAATTTCGCCTTTTGGTGCTTTTTTAACTTCTTCACTCCAGCCAATTAAATAGCCACCAGATGACGGCTTGCTAACTGCCAATGGAATTCCATTCAACTCGGCATAAAGAGGAATCTAGAATAAAGATTTATCACCAGTAGCAAATTGGTCATATATGTACATTGCAGGGGATTGGAGACAATTTCAATTCAATAAATAGATTGTCAACAGCAATTCATTTCAAGCAAAATACAAGCATATGTCAAGCATAAGCTAAAATTCCCAACACCTCCTCAAAGATGAACAATTTGTAGAATAATTATTAAAATTATGTTTGTTGGTGGTCTTACAGATAGACTTGGATTGGTTTTTGTAAAACTCATGGCAGATCCCTAGCTACCCCCCTCCCTACCTCCATAGCTAAGACTCTGTAGATGCGACATGCGATAAACCTGCAATATTTTACAAATCTTGAGAGTTCAAGAAAGTCAGTCCCAGAGTCCCTGGCCCTTCCTGTGTGTCCTAAGTGAGCATTAGCATTTTTACCTTTCAACAATTTTACAGTTCTTTTTTTCCCCTAGAAAGCAATTTAGCCGAATTTTACAGTTCTTTTTTTCCCCTAGAAAACATTTTAGCCGAATCTGCTTAAAGAAACTCGTCAGCTGAAATGTCTAATTTGACAAATTGAACATTTTTTTTTGACAAGACAATATGAAAAAAAACTTGCTACTACCAGCACCTGGCTACAAAGAAGGGCTTCTTGCTTCAATTTATTGTTTATACCTTTAGGCTTGTGTGAAGTCTAATGTATTTTAAATCTGATGATTTACTTAGCAGATCAGTATTATAAAGAAAATATTAGTCTATTCATTAAGATACATTAATAGGCCCTTAAAACTAGGAAGGTTGGTTGCAATCGAATATACATATGCAAAGCTTTTTTGCTTGGACAAGGGGAGGGGAGCAAATTTGAAAAATTAAAAGCAGTATGAATCTATGAAACATGTTTACATGGAACAAAAAATGGGTTACATTTCTTTTAAATGCATCAAAAATTTGTTTATATTCATTTTCGTTGCGTTTTTACGAGTTGGACAGAAATTTCAGTTGGGAGGGGGGTTCAGACCCCCTAACCTACTCGCCCTGGATGCGACCTTGCATGCATGATTACAATTATGGATTTTAAATTTATACAACCAAAACCAAATTTGATCACAATAGTTCAGACAAAATCATCCAGCAAAACAGACATTATAAGGAAACTAGATAAATTTTTTTTACCTAACTTTGTTGATTCACTGGGCTAGAGATCTTTCTTTGTTAAGCAAAAAAGTGGCGGGTGTAAAATGGGTGGCTTGGTGCTGCGGTGAGTTGTTAGTAGTAGTAGTAGTAAGCAAAAAAAAAAAAAAAAAAAAAAAAAAAGAAAAGAAAAATCCAATTCAAATTGTCAAAATACTGAGCACTAATTTTAACTTTTGCAACTACACAATCATAACTAACACTCCAATTACCATTACTAACAACTCACTCCACCACCAAGCCACTTAATGCTAGAATAACTGTGCATGCCCCTCACTAATAAATAAAAACAAACCAACAAAAACAAACATTGTCCAGTTATAGCAATCATTCTCTTATTGATTCATTTGACTTGTTTCATAATAATGTTGCTGATTAAGGTGTTCTGCAGACAACAAAATTTATAACTCAAGAACAAAATCATCATATTCAGTAAAACCAAAATTTTGTAGAGGTTCTGCAATTTAGCACAATTTTTCTGGTCTTTGGAATGATCTACATGGAGACTCTGCAACTCCCTGCTGCTTACCAACAGAAAATCCACTTGATCAACAAGAAGACTAGATTTTGACCAATTAATAGGACAAATTTGACCAATTAATAGGCCAGCACTTTCCCTGAGAGCAATATTATCTCAAGAATGAAATTATCCTATCTGCTTTCTTGTTTTCACTATCATTAAAAGTCGAATTTAAATTTAGCTGATACAATTTTAGTAACTGGACTATGGAGCTTTGGAAAGGGGTGTTCAAAAGATTTCATTTGTGTTTTTCTTGGAATGTGTTTTTGAACAGTCACATAATTTGGCTCTCATGTTCCAAATTCTGATTATAAAGTCTTGGAGCGTTCTTGCAATAGCTTTCTTAAAAAAAGTTATGTTTTAAGCGGAATTTGCACAGTGTAATTGTATCATGAATGTAACAAATTTACTTAATTCTCAATAGAATTTTAATCCTAAAAAAAAGTGTGAGACAAAAATGTGACAAACGCACCAATAATTGACCAAGGACAAGTTATATTTTTAAAAAAGGTAAAAAATAATGTAAAAAAATGAAAGGGCCAGAATTTTTTTTTGGGGGGGGGGGGGCGCAGTTCATGTCCCTGTTTCTAGATAATAGGTTAAAAAATTGGCATTGAGCTTGACAAGATTCCAAAACAATAATATAAAACACTTTCAAATTCACTATTTACTTTTAAAAACTTTAAATTATAGTTCAACAATTCAACATTATTGTTCTTGTAATTAATGGAATGACCTTGTATGAAATTATCAAGATTTGGATCCTGATTCATTGTCCTATCCCTAGAAATTTTAATTAAAGTCACACCATGCTTTGTGTGAGACTTCTTAAGAGACAAACAATCATGTGTATTTGACAACATAAAAATCTATAAAAAGCAAAATCTATATTGCAAATATGCAATGAGTCTAAACATTTTGTTTCTACAAGGTTACTAAAGGATATATTTTGTTATATATTTTATTCCAGAGTGAACAACAGCTTTGAACAAAGTATCAAAAGAAGCACTTTTGAGAGGAAAGAAAGACATTAAAAGGTTCTTTGCTGCCTCAGGGTAAAACAAAAGAAGAATATTAAGAAAAAATATATAGAAGTGTAAAGAAGAAGAAGAATAAAGAAGGGTAATAAAAAGAAGAAGAACATAAACAAAAACAGGCCAAAAACAGAGATTTGCAGCTAAACTATTTTAAAAACTTGAAAATTTTTGCAAATAACCATAGAGCAATAAGAATGTAAATTAAGTTATAAAGAAATAATAAATCAATATAAAATAAAAATTTAACATCATAATAAAACAGCATTTGCATAAACATTATTGTATAAATATTTTCATGTACTTAAAACATTCTGAGGAAGGGTGATTGTAGCATTATTTCATTGCATTTTACAGATTTTCATATATTTTAATAATGGAATATAATAATGAAGTTAGACAAGGTCCAAAGACCTATGCAGTAGCCTAAACAAAGTGAAGACCAAAGTCTTATCTTGCAAGGGCCAAAGGCACAAGCAATTGTGGAAGGAAGGTAGGAAAAGAGCCATCTTTGCTCAACTTAAAGTACTGTTAAACCCAGCTAATTTACCCTAATATTCAATAAATAGAACTTACATCAACAGTATTGTCACAGCTCAAAGAAAACTTTACAACATAGCCAATATGAGTGAGAACAGTGCCATCTAATGTTGAAAAGGACTGCGAGGAAAGTTGAGGGTTCTTACATTCTTCAGCTGTAATAATTCAAGCAAGTTTAGCACAGTCACTATTATATAGGTGTACAGGGATATTCAGGGAAAAACATCCCCTAAAAAGTATCCAAAAACAAAGGGATAATGTTTATGGCCAAAATATTTACAGAGTTGTCAATTTGGGGGAAGGGGGGTCATAAAGTGTCTGATCATGCATATACTGAGAAAAATAATTCTGAATTTTAGAAAATTATTTGACTTAAACATGACTTTCCCAGCATAGATTCTAATAACTAATCAGCTGATTGCCAATTTATTAATTAGAATTGCATTTGACATTTTGTGCTTTTGAAACTCCAGCATATATGGTAATATTTAACTTTTCTTTACATTTAATTCAGACATGCATGCCAGGAGCATGGGCGCCCATAAGCTGAATTCCAGGGGGGGGGGCAAACATTGTCTAATTTGCAATTTTATGCTATATAATAGAAATATACGGACACAAATATAAAAACAAGGCAGCATCATTCAGCCAGGGGGGGGGGGTGCCCCCCACCCTTATGGTTGCCCAAGGCTAGGAGTAAAAGATAATGAAGTTGGGGGCAACCCCAGAAATGTCAAGAATTTTGCTATTTGCCAATAATTTTTAATTTTCCTATGAAATTTCCTTTTTTTCAAGGCCTTTTCCACTCCCATAACTGGAAGGAATTTCTCAATATACACACCATATGGTAAATACTTGTAATCATAGTTGTAACAAGTACATCAGTAACAAATAATTAAAAATGTGTAGGCTTATTATTCATTAGGCACCTGAAGAAAAATGCACAGAAAATCTGAAGTACATGATTTGCAACTAAGTAACACTTGTAGCACTTGTTTCCTCTAGCTTTATATTGCCTGATCAAGTTTTTGGTACAGTATGTTATTTCTCTGCCACCCTGTGACTTTAATGTCTCCACAAAAAGCACAAACTTGCAATCATTTCACAGCTGACATTCAGCTTTGTCTATACACCAAGCTAAATTTTTGAAATTTACTTAGCATTTAGTTTCAGATTGAAACATACATTGAAATATACAAATACAGGATGAATTGTCTGTTTTTTAGGCAAGTTTAGATCATACTAAACAAATAAGCCTAATGATATAGGTGTCTGAAAGGAGGAGGGGATGACCATTTACCAGATATTTTCTTTATGTTTCAAGCATAATTTTTCCTTGTTTCAATGTTGCCTTCCCCATTTACCCCCAAATGAATTTCAGCATATATGCCTGATTCAATCAATAGTTGCTACCACAGTTGTAAGCAGTAAGTACTTTGGAAAAATGTACTTTTCAAATGTAGATTTCATTTCCAACAAATGAAGATACAAAAAAAGTATTTTTAAGGTAAAAAAAAGCTGTTTTTAAAGTCAAAAACCTTTTTTTTATGTAAAAAAAAATGAAAACATCCAAAAAACTACCTCAAAACCTAGGGAGAAGGGAAAATTGCCCCCCCCCCAACACACACACACACTTGGTGCTCTACTACACTATAACCCATATCAAGACAAAACCAAATACATAGAATTTTAAGCAAAAGTTAGATACCCTTAATCAAGACTTAACAGCATATATGTACAGGGTTCTTACTTTCTAAACTGAAATTTTTGCTTTGAACATAATTGACAATTAAAATACTAAACATTGCAAATGAATATAAATTCAACAAAACACCAAACACAGAAGAGGGAGATTTCATTCTCAACAAATGAAGATACAAAAAGGGTGTTTTTTAAGGTAAAAAAGGTGTATTTTTTTAAATTAAAAAGCATTTTTTTCAATTTAAAAAAAATGAAAACATCCAAAAAAGCTTACCTTTCATAACCTTGGGGGACGGGATAATTGCCCCCCCCCCCACACACACTTGGGGCTCCTGTCTAGTACACTATATAACCCATATCAAGGCAAAACGAAATACATAGAATTTTAAGCAAAAGTTTGATACCCTTAATCAAGACATAACATTTTTGCTTTGACCATAATTGACAATTAAAATACTAAACATAGCAAATGGATATAAATGTTAAGTAAGTAAAATAAAACTAGACATTTAATTGATAGTTTTTATTTCAGTATTGTATTCTAAAACTTCCTACCATGCATTGCTGAGGCAAGCCTAGTCTGTTTAAAAAGTACTTGCATAACTAGAATAGAAAAAAGAGCATGATGTAAGTCCTATTTAGTTCCAATAAATAAGTGACATCCAATATACAATATAAGAATAAAGAATCTTTCCTATAGACTATGTTGATATAAAATATCTCCTGTTTGGCATCCTGGTATCTCCACCAGGATACCAGAAAGAATATGGGCAGTCCAAAAAGATGCCTAAGAAGTATTTTCAATGAGGATAAAGTCCCTTATATCTCTCTTCTTTGAAGAGCCAATCTGATCATCCTCAAGGAAAGGAGAACACCAATTTCCTTGCATTTCAAAAACAACACCCTCCACAACCCCAGATAAGTTACCTTTTCCTTAGTCAATTTTCCCTCCTTCAGCCTTGCCTCCCCTATTCTTCTTCAGCAAAAATCCCCCTTCTTACCCCAGCAAAACTGTGTACCAAAAGATATAGAAGGACTTGTCCCTTACATAGTCAGCATGTTAAATGCATGAGATCCCCCCCCCTCCTTTTTTACTTACAGCTGTTAAATGTTTAATTTACTAACTTATTTTTTTTTAATTGAATAGTGTTTTGTAGGTTTAAGTGCAAGACAAAATTACCCTTTTGTGTTTTTTATTTTTATTTCAACTTATTCCTTTTTTAATTCTGCAATTTTTTTTTATTATATGACATTTTCATTTAACATTTAACAATGAAATTTTTGTGAAGGGTTTTTTGCTTGCAGTTTTACGAGTCGAAAAAATATTTTGACTTTCCTTGTTGATGAAGTTGGGTGACTACAATTTGACCTATCCAAGAGCAAACTGTGAACTGTGCCAAGGACCGAACCCAACATTTCGTTGTGTGTTTGAGTGTGTGCGCGTGTGTGTGTGTGTGTGTGTGGGGGGGGGGGGGGTTAACAATGTAATTTTTGTGAAGGGTTTTTTGCTTGCAGTTTTACGAGTCGAAAAAATATTTTGACTTTCCTTGTTGATGAAGTTGGGTGACTACAATTTGACCTATCCTGCTTAGGGTTTCTGACCATGGTGATTCCAATAGTGCAATTTTAATTTCCAATGAACCTTAAATGGAAATTCGAAGAAGCAAAAACACTGATAGGCTAATTTCTGAAGAGAAGTTCAAAATTGTTTGCTCCATTGCGGTATAAAAATTGCAACAATAATAATATGATAAGATGATAATATGATAATATATAATATAATAATAATAATATAATAATATGAATTTCCGTAATTTATATTAAGTACATATCTCAAATCCTTTAGTGTCTTTCAGTTTAATAATATATTTCATGAATCTAATTGATTTTTTTTATCTGCAACTCCTCAAAGATGCTAAGGATAAATTCCGCCTTGCACTCTTTATGACAGCCTAATTTTGACGAAGATCCTTTTGTAAGGTTGATTGTGTATATTTTCAAAACCTAAAAATGAACCAAAGCCTTATCCAGGATTTTGTTCGAGGAGGGGAATACCAAAAACCTAACAAAAAACGCAAAAAAATGTGTTTTAATGCATTTTTGTTACGTTTTGACGAGTCGGACAAACATTTTTTTGTGGGGGGGGGGAGGGCTCAAATCCAAAGCCGTGTCCTCTTTGGACACGGCCTCGAAACGAACAGAAATTAATCTAAAAAAGGACAATTTTTCTGAAAGTTTTCTAACTAATTTGCCCTAGTAGGGGCAACCTTTTTAAAGAACGAATGAAACTAAAGAGTTAAGTTGAATTTAAAACGAAAAAAATGTATTATTAGAATTCCAAAAAGCTAGCGCTGTACTTAAAAGTATGCTTGTTGGAAATTTTTAGAGAATTAAATTGTTAGTCAAATTTATAAGCTTTGTGTTTTCAGTAAAGCGCTTTTCCAACATGGTTCAAGCTTGGCCAAATAATTTTAATTTTCCTATGAAATTTCCTTTTTTTCAAGGCCTTTTCCACTCCCATAACTGGAAGGAATTTCTCAATATACACACCATATGGTAAATACTTGTAATCATAGTTGTAACAAGTACATCAGTAACAAATAATTAAAAATGTGTAGGCTTATTATTCATTAGGCACCTGAAGAAAAATGCACAGAAAATCTGAAGTACATGATTTGCAACTAAGTAACACTTGTAGCACTTGTTTCCTCTAGCTTTATATTGCCTGATCAAGTTTTTGGTACAGTATGTTATTTCTCTGCCACCCTGTGACTTTAATGTCTCCACAAAAAGCACAAACTTGTAATCATTTCACAGCTGACATTCAGCTTTGTCTATACATCAAGCTAAATTTTTGAAATTTACTTAACATTTAGTTTCAGATTGAAACATACATTGAAATATACAAATACAGGATGAATTGTCTGTTTTTTAGGCAAGTTTAGATCATACTAAACAAATAAGCCTAATGATATAGGTGTCTGAAAGGAGGAGGGGATGACCATTTACCAGATATTTTCTTTATGTTTCAAGCATAATTTTTCCTTGTTTCAATGTTGCCTTCCCCATTTACCCCCAAATGAATTTCAGCATATATGCCTGATTCAATCAATAGTTGCTACCACAGTTGTAAGCAGTAAGTACTTTGGAAAAATGTACTTTTCAAATGTAGATTTCATTTCCAACAAATGAAGATACAAAAAAAGTATTTTTAAGGTAAAAAAAAAAGCTGTTTTTAAAGTCAAAAACCTTTTTTTATGTAAAAAAAAAAGAAGAAAACATCCAAAAAACTACCTCAAAACCTAGGGAGAAGGGAAAATTGCCCCCCCCCCCCACACACACACACACACTTGGTGCTCTACTACACTATAACCCATATCAAGACAAAACCAAATATATAGAATTTTAAGCAAAAGTTAGATACCCTTAATCAAGACATAACATTTTTGCTTTGACCATAATTGACAATTAAAATACTAAACATAGCAAATGGATATAAATGTTAAGTAAGTAAAATAAAACTAGACATTTAATTGATAGTTTTTATTTCAGTATTGTATTCTAAAACTTCCTACCATGCATTGCTGAGGCATTGCTGAGGCAACACTGATAGGCTAATTTCTGAAGAGAAGTTCAAAATTGTTTGCTCCATTGCGGTATAAAAATTGCAACAATAATAATATGATAAGATGATAATATGATAATATAATAATATGAATTTCCGTAATTTATATTAAGTACATATCTCAAATCCTTTAGTGTCTTTCAGTTTAATAATATATTTCATGAATCTAATTGATTTTTTTTATCTGCAACTCCTCAAAGATGCTAAGGATAAATTCCGCCTTGCACTCTTTATGACAGCCTAATTTTGACGAAGATCCTTTTGTAAGGTCGATTGTGTATATTTTCAAAACCTAAAAATGAACCAAAGCCTTATCCAGGATTTTGTTCGAGGAGGGGAATACCAAAAACCTAACAAAAAACGCAAAAAAATGTGTTTTAATGCATTTTTGTTACGTTTTGATGAGTCGGACAAACATTTTTTTTTGTGGGGGGGGGGGGGGGGGGAGGGCTCAAATACAAAGCCGTGTCCTCTTTGGACACGGCCTCGAAACGAACAGAAATTAATCTAAAAAAGGACAATTTTTCTGAAAGTTTTCTAACTAATTTGCCCTAGTAGGGGCAACCTTTTTAAAGAACGAATGAAACTAAAGAGTTAAGTTGAATTTAAAACGAAAAAAATTGTGTTATTAGAATTCCAAAAAGCTAGCTCTGTACTTAAAAGTATGCTTGTTGGAAATTTTTAGAGAATTAAATTGTTAGTCAAATTTATAAGCTTTGTGTTTTCAGTAAAGCACTTTTCCAACATGGTTCAAGCTTGGCCAAATAATTTTAATTTTCCTATGAAATTTTCTTTTTTCAAGGCCTTTTCCACTCCCATACCTGGAAGGAATTTCTCAATATACACACCATATGGTAAATACTTGTAATCATAGTTGTAACAAGTACATCAGTAACAAATAATTAAAAATGTGTAGGCTTATTATTCATTAGGCACCTGAAGAAAAATGCACAGAAAATCTGAAGTAAATGATTTGCAACTAAGTAACACTTGTAGCACTTGTTTCCTCTAGCTTTATATTACCTGATCAAGTTTTTGGTTCAGTATGTTATTTCTCTGCCACCCTGTGACTTTAATGTCTCCACAAAAAGCACAAACTTGCAATCATTTCACAGCTGACATTCAGCTTTGTCTATACACCAAGCTAAATTTTTGAAATTTACTTAGCATTTAGTTTCAGATTGAAACATACATTGAAATATACAAATACAGGATGAATTGTCTGTTTTTTAGGCAAGTTTAGATCATACTAAACAAATAAGCCTAATGATATAGGTGTCTGAAAGGAGGAGGGGATGACCATTTACCAGATATTTTCTTTATGTTTCAAGCATAATTTTTCCTTGTTTCAATGTTGCCTTCCCCATTTACCCCCAAATGAATTTCAGCATATATGCCTGATTCAATCAATAGTTGCTACCACAGTTGTAAGCAGTAAGTACTTTGGAAAAATGTACTTTTCAAATGTAAATTTCATTTCCAACAAATGAAGATACAAAAAAAGTATTTTTAAGGTAAAAAAAAGCTGTTTTTAAAGTCAAAAACCTTTTTTTTTATGTAAAAAAAAAATATATGAAAACATCCAAAAAACTACCTCAAAACCTAGGGAGAAGGGATAATTGACCCCCCCCCCCACACACACACACTTGGTGATCCTGTCTACTACACTATAACCCATATCAAGACAAAACCAAATACATAGAATTTTAAGCAAAAGTTAGATACCCTTAATCAAGACTTAACAGCCTGCTGTTAAATAGAAGAAGAAGCATATATGTACAGGGTTCTTACTTTCTAAACTGAAATTTTTGCTTTGAACATAATTGACAATTAAAATACTAAACATTGCAAATGAATATAAATTCAACAAAACACCAAACACAGAAGAGGGAGATTTCATTCTCAACAATTGAAGATACAAAAAGGGTGTTTTTTAAGGTAAAAAAGGTGTATTTTTTAAATTCAAAAGCATTTTTTTTCAATTTAAAAAAATGAAAACATCCAAAAAAGCTTACCTTTCAGAACCTAGGGGGAAGGGATAATTGGGCCCCCCCCCACATACACTTGGTGCTCCTGTCTAGTACACTATATAACCCATATCAAGGCAAAACGAAATACATAGAATTTTAAGCAAAAGTTTGATACCCTTAATCAAGACATAACATTTTTGCTTTGACCATAATTGACAATTAAAATACTAAACACAGCAAATGGATATAAATGTTAAGTAAGTAAAATAAAACTAGACATTTAATTGATAGTTTTTATTTCAGTGTTGTATTCTAAAACTTCCTACCATGCATTGCTGAGGCAAGCCTAGTCTGTTTAAAAAGTACTTGCATAACTAGAATAGAAAAAAGAGCATGATGTAAGTCCTATTTAGTTCCAATAAATAAGTGACATCCAATATACAATATAAGAATAAAGAATCTTTCCTATAGTCTATGTTGATATAAAATATCTCCTGTTTGGCATCCTGGTATCTCCACCAGGATACCAGAAAGAATATGGGCAGTCCAAAAAGATGCCTAAGAAGTATTTTCAATGAGGATAAAGTCCCTTATATCTCTCTTCTTTGAAGAGCCAATCTGGTCATCCTCAAGGAAAGGAGAACACAAATTTCTTTGCATTTCAAAAACAACACCCTCCACGACCCCAGATAAGTTACCTTTTCCTTAGTCAATTTTCCCCCCTTCAGCCTTGCCTCCCTTATTCTACTTCAGCAAAAATCCCCCTTCTTACCCCAGCAAAACTGTGTACCAAAAGATATAGAAGGACTTGTCCCTTACATAGTCAGCATGTTAAATGCATGAGATCCCCCCCCTCCTTTTTTCCGTACAGCTGTTAAATGTTTAATTTACTAACTTATTTTTTTTTATTTGAATAGTGTTTTGTAGGTTTAAGTGCAAGACAAAATTACCCTTTTGTGTTTTTTATTTTTATTTCAACTTATTCCTTTTTTAATTCTGCAAGTTTTTTTTTATTGTATGACATTTTTTTTTACTGTTTTGACAACTGTGTTATTGTGCACTAAAGTGTGAATTCAGCCCACTTGGGTTTGTGATAGACATTTTTTAGAAACAAAAATCTTACTATATCTTGTATCTGCAGGTTAAAAAATTCTTCCAAAAGGGGTTAGAGACAAAACAGCCAGTACTAGACTGTTTGCAAAATTTGTGGTAATGGATTCCCTAAAACCATAGTACAACAATTGACTTTGGAGATCCTGGGAATTGACCATGGAAAATCACCCACATATTTTGGTCTCTTATACCTTAAATAGCGCTAGGAGCAATCTAAGAATTTCTCCTTGTAGAGCTCCAGAAAGATGACTAATTGTATGCAAGGGGCACTGGTGACCAGGTGAAAAAACTTATAGAAATTAAATAAAAAAAACAAGTTTTTTCAACTGAAAGTAAGGAGCAACATTAAAATTTAAAATAGACAGAAATTATTACATATATGAGGGGGTTTGCCCCCTTGCCAATACCTTGCTCTTTATGGTAAAGTTTGAATTTTGTTCTAATTCTTTAAGATTGACCCCAAAATCCAAAAGCCATTTAATTAGAATAAATAGCTCTTTTGAAAGTACTAAAACACTTAAGTGTAACAAATAAGGGATTGATGATGTGGCAAACCCCCTCATATACATAATAATTTCTGTGCATTTTAAGTTTTAATGTTGCTCCTTACTTTCAGTTGAAAAAACTTGTTTCTTTATGTAATTTCTGATTGTTTTTGAAATAATGCTGGGAAATCTGGTACCCCCTTCATGGAAAATTCTCTTTCCCAATGAAAAGATCCTCCAATGTAACCCCTCCCCCCCGCCTCTCCCCCCCAGAAAAAATCCCCTTGAAAACATCTATATACTGGATTTTTTATATTTATTATGCCAAAACAGGCAAAGGCTAGCCCTAGACCTGATAAGAGAGAGCTTTCCAAACCTCAAAAAAAGGGAAGAAATTGAAATTTGAGCTTAAAACAACTTTCTAGGGCCAAACATGGACTCTGACTGATACTTTTATTCTCTAATTTCCAAGAAAGCAAATAAAACCTAAATTGAATTATTTTCTTAGTTAATTTGATAGCTAGCCTAGGAAAAGATAAACAAATCGCTCAGTTGTCTTTTCCTAGACTATTGAAATACTCTTTCTATGCACAATACAAATTACCTTTGCAAATATATCCCTAGCCTAATGGAGCTAGATAAGGCCCTAGACTGTAGGCTATATAGAGAAGTTTGCTAATTTTGTGTTTTATTTTCAAGTTGGCTTTATTTGGCATTAAGACAAAGATTTTCAAGAAATAAACACCAAAAAATACTGCAAACCCACAAAATTAGGGTAAAATTCTAGACAAGCTACTTTTTGCTATCTGGGAAAGTGGTTAGGCAGTTGAAACTTTCAGGGTTGGATCTACAGACTTTTGTCTGTCCTGGGAAGGTATTTTAAAGTACCTACATCAAATCCTTCTATCTCTAGACGGCACTGAACTTAATTTTTTTTTTTATTGTATAAAAATGAAATCTTGCAAAATAGATATTCTGATTAAAGGAAAAAAAAAAAAAAAAAAAAAAAAATCAGCTTAACAACTTAGCTCCGTTTATGGGTTTTCATAGATCTACATATACATTTCCTAAATTCACAAAAAGATCTTTGATACAGCTTACAATTTTACTCAAATGACAAAAATTGTATTTTCAGAACTGAAACCAGAGAAAAAGAAACTAAAAACTGAAAAATAAGGTTTAACAATGCTTTATCTAAATTTCAATAGGTCAAGTAGGCAAATCTCAAAGATATAAAAATCAGAGGAGGGATAACAAAGTAGCTTGGCAATTCCTTCCCAGAGTATGTTTTTGACCCTAGATTTATTACTGAGAGTTTTAGGGTAAAACCCCTAGTACTTGGCCAGTTCCTAATCTAGGCCAGATATTCTGATTAAAAAGTATATTTCCTATACATACACAGCCTGCTCCTAATTTTGAACTATGTATGTATAGGGTTAGATAGTTAGGATTGGCTGATGGTTAGGAATAGACCAGTCAGGATTAACTGACTACAATCTTGGAAAACATCTGGTTTTGAACATTTGAATTTAGACAAAAATTAACTCTATACCCTAGCCTATTTAAATATAATTATTCTGTTTCACAATACTTTTCTTAGATTAAATCTATCCTAAGTTAACTAGGTCTGTGATTGGGATATATTTTTCTAACTTTAAGATCTTGTGTCAAAGATAAGACAACATTTTCTGAGATTAGGTTCAAGCTTTAAATGTGTGGCCAAGATTAGGCTCTACTGTTGTCTACTGTTTATACTTGAAATTGTGAGTGTTGTATCATTAGAATATTCAAGCTGATCACATACTTGTTAAAAATATTTTGAAATAGTCTTTACAATGGCAAAACACTTCACTTTCTAGGTAGTATAATAGAAATTTTAAAATGATTTAGCTGGCTGAGTACTGGGTATCTTACCCTATTTTACTAGCCTAACCACTTTTCAAGATAGGGTAAATTTCTAGGTTCATAATATGTAATACAATAATTGCTTCTGTTGCAAATTACATCTTGAGCCCTTAAAGGGGCCCTAAAGGTATTTCATTTTTGTAACCACATAAAGAAGTTATAACCTAACCTACAAAATACTCAATTTTCAATTCAAACCATTTTCCTACTGTTTCAAGTTTTTAAAATGCCAGTGACAAACATAGCACTGAATTTTGCAATTTGAAACTTTGCCATCAAGAACTCAGGGTATATATTTGCACATTAGGGGGGTGGGGGTAAAGCTTAAGGTAAATTTGCATTGGGCCATATTATTTAGCTGGGATGAAATTGAAAGCACCATTTGATGTTTTTTTATACTCTTTCATAATTCATATAAAATACCTTCAGGGCCCCTTTAAGGGTATCAAATGATGTTTTCATTTCATCCTAGCTAAATTATAGTGCCACCTAGAAATTTACCCAAGATAGAAAAAAGTAGTTTAATTTAGAAATGTGCCAACCTTAATCTTCAAACCTACAAATTAATTGAAAAAGCAAAATATTAGCCTACCAAATTTGGCTAGCCTACTTACCCAAAATTCAGACATGGATTAAGCCTAGGTCTTCAGCCCATAAAATTCTGATTATGGTATATTCCTAGCTTAAATTTTTTTTTAGCAATGATGGATATTGAAGAGCTCCCAAAGGTATTTCATTTTTGTAACCACACAAAGAAGTTATAACCTAACCTACAAAATACTGGATTTTCAATTCAAACCATTTTCCTAGTGTTTCAAGTTTTTCAAATGCCATTGATAAACATAGCACTGAATTTTGCAATGTGACACTTTACCATTGACAATTCATGGAATATTCCAATTCAGGGTATATATTTGCACATTTGGGGTAAAGTTTGAGGTAAATTTGCAGTGGGCCAAATAATTTAGCTAGGATGAAAGTGAAAACATCATTTGATGATTTTTATGCTTTTTTATAACTCTTATAAAATACCTTCAGGGCTTAATATGTAACTTGCAACAGAAGCAATTATTGTATTATGAAAGAGCATAAAAAAGCACCAAATGATGTTTTCACTTTCATCCTAGCTAAATTATAGGGATAAGGTTTATATTAAATGACTAATCAGATAGATAAAAAAAACATACCACTAGCATCAGAATTTCATCCTGAGTCCAAATATAATACTCATTTCTGTTGCAAATTCTCTCTTGTTTCAACCCATGTACCTGTAAATTCAATCAACTGTGACAAAACAAGAACTAGAAAAACAGTGACAGGCAGCAGAATACATTTGAAATATATAATTTTGGCTATATATTTGCACATTAGGGGGGTTTGGGGTTCATGCTCTGAATGCAATGTATAAATCTTTTGAAATTGCTGCTATAAATTGTTCTTATAGATAGCATTCATCCCGGCTGTTCAAGCATTTCAGCTGTCTGTCTGAGCATTCATCCCAACCAAGTCTATTGATTTTGAATTGAAGTTAGGTTCAATTCAATTTATTGAAAAAAAAAAAAAATAATGAAACATAACACCAATAATAATAAGGATCCTGGAAGCAAACTTGTTGAGGACCATAACAACAAAAAATTAAAAATGAACAAAAGAGAAAACATGGGTAAATTAAAGCAAATTGATTAAAAATTTTGAGATTTATAATATCAAAGTTTAGCAACATTGTTATACAGCGTGCAAAAACTTGTGGATAGCTTGATACTGGAGGGTATTATATTCCATTGAAGTATAGATTTACAAATAGGGGATTGCTGGGCAGAGCTAGAGACACACTTGGGGACAATAAAGGGACAGTTGGATGAACAGAGACATAGGCCTTCAGAATTATTGCAATTAAAATAAGATAATAATTGGGGGGGGGGGGAGGTTTTTATGGTAAGCAGAGTATGCAAGGGATAAATTTAATTTTTTAATGATTTGTTCAAAAGGGATAATACCAAAATTGGAGAACAAGTCCTGGGTGGGATATGGTCAGGGCAGCCAAAAAACTGCTTTGATGGCATGGTTTTGGGCAGATTTTAATTTTGTGGTAATTGAAGGATAAGTGTTGCCCCAAACAGATCGGCAGTATGAGATATATGGCTAAATAAAAGAGTAATAAAGGGTGACAAGGATATCAGGGGGAAGAAAATTATTCACACAATTAATCATGCTTACCTATTGCAAGATTATGGCTCTGATGTAGGAAACATGAGTTGCAAATGATAGGGAGGAGTCTATGTGGACACCAAGAAACTTGGCAACTTTGACCTGTGGGAGGAGATAGGTGGAATATTTTAGGCCAAGTGCTTGCTGAGCTTAATTTTTTTTGTAAGGTTGTATTAATATTTTGTATTTTTGCCACTGCTCATTAAAAAAACAGAATTAACAATGACTGGGATGAACACTATATAGAAAAACAATTTATAGCAGCAATTTCAAAAGATTTATGCATTGTGTTATAGGGTGGAAAAAATTGTAATTTTTTTCTTTTAAGTTGGAAAAAAGAGGAAAGACTTGATGATAAAGGTTCTCCCCTTGGATAATATGTTAACTAGGATCATTATATATATTTTAAAGTAAGAATTGTTTTCTTAACATGTCTCTTTATCAGAAGTCACAATTCTAAATAAATACCAAAATGAGTGTTATATTTGGACTCAGGATGAAATTCTGATGCTAGTGGTATGTTTTTTTTATCTATCTGATTAGTCTGTTAATATAAATCTTATCCAATCATAGAGCCACCTAGAAATTTACCCAAGATAGATATAGGCTAAGTAGTTTCATCTAAAATTTGCCTACCTTAAGTCTTCAAACATATAAATTAATCAAAAAATCAAAATATTAGCCAACCAGATTTGGCTAGCCTACCATGGGATACCACCATATGGCTAATTTGACAGTGTAGGCCCTATACAAATCTTAAAATTAGCCAACCAGCCAACCAATATTTTAAGCATAGGAGTCCAGCTGGACAAAAGGAAACATATTAAGAAAACAATTCTTACTCCATAATATGTAGAATAATTGGGAAATATCTACCAAATCATATTATTGAGTTAGGAATAAGGTGAATACACTATTTGGTGCCTTTTTTTATGCTGATTACAAATATAATAGCCTAAGCATTTTGGTAAAGTTCTACAAAATCATATTATTGAGTTAGGACTAAATAAATACACCATTTGATGCCTTTTTTTTATGCTGATTACAAATATAATAAGCATTTCTATCAGAAATGAATTTCAGCGCCCCCCCCCCTCTATAGGCTACCTAACCTAACCTAACCCTGAATTGGCATATATAGCCTAGGGGGGGGGGGCTGAAATTCATTTCTGATAGAAATGCTTATTATATTCATAATCAGCATAAAAAAAGGCATTGAATGGTGTAGCCTATTCACTTTAGTCCTAACTCAATAATATGATTTGGTAGATATTTACTGAATAATCTTAGGCCTAGTTAGCCTAAAACATTTTGCAGGGAGAGTGGCTTTATCTTCACTTCTTTGCTTGTTTTTCCAGTTTTTCTAAGAAATTCATGCATTTCTGAGAGCCTATATATTCACAGAATATATACCCCCACCTCCCTAATGTGTAAATATATAGCCTACCCAGAATTGCATCCTCAATCTAAATATAACATCCATTTGAATCACAAATGAACTTTACTACCATTTTAGCCATGCGGTGGATGTCCTCCAAGCTTAAAATTCTGTTTAGCAGTGATAGATATTGAAGAGCTTTCAATAGGCCTTACTTTTCTGGACTGTTAGCCTAATGTATTTTAAGAGGCCAAATCCCTTGCTATAGTTTCATCATTTAGCCTACCAAACAATTGAGGTTGTCTTTTGTTACCTGAAATTAATCCAAGTATAGTAAATAAAACACAAACTTTGACAAGCATTTTAAAACTATTCTTTTGTCAAACTATCCTTCCTATGAAAAACCGTGTAGGCTAGGCTAGTTCTCTGTCCACGTAGCGGCTTGACATAAATCTTTTCTTCTTTATTTGATTGTTATCATGTACTCTTACGCGAATGGAAATTTCAGCCGAAACAACTTTGAGGCGCTTTTTAACTTGTAGTGAAGTATCTTAAAACAATGGAATTTTGGAAATTGTCTATATAGGTTAGATAAAATACTTCAATTTTTCCAGTTTTCTTCCCGTTTGTTTTTCTGCAAAAGGGAGCAAATTATATGGGTAAATTGTGAAATAATTAATGTTTATATAATTAACATTATGTAATATATATAACACATAATTAACATTTAGTGATTCCATAAGGAGACACTATAAAATTCTAAAAACACTCCTAAATCCATGGGCTATTTATAGCCTAAGGCATCCCCATTGATAATGGACAAGATATAGCCCAAATTGTATATACTTTTTGTGTCTTTTAATGCCAAAACTCTTGTTTTCTTATTAATTTAATGGCAGGTTAGGTTAACTGCAAACTACCATAGCAGCAAGAAGGGAAGTCACACTATTGAAGATAAAGTGGATTCAGAATTCAAAAAGAGTGACAACCAGAGTGAATACTACATTTGAACAAATTACATGAATTGTACACATGACAAATTATTTGAAGAACTTGAAGTCCTTCTCATGATGCCTCAGCATCCAGGACATCTGATAGGCAGGGAGTTGCTCCAGAAGCAGAAGTAATCACATATGTAGAGGGTTAGAGAGTGCTTCAAAAAAGAGACAAAAAGGAAAAGCTTCAGAACAAAAGAGGGAAAGGTAAAAAGAACATGCTCAAGCCAAAAGTGAAAAAGAAAAACAAAGACAATCTTTGCAGTGAAGACTTGGATGCTGATGTCTTATCAGGTTCCTCCACTGACCAAATGGACATATGTTATACTATTGGCAATGGGTATGAAGAACATGGAGAAAAGAAGCTAAAGGAGTACTATAATGTAACATACAATACCAAACATGATCAACAAGGCTGGTGTATTGGAAGGGTGCTTGATTTTCTTGACAAAAATCTTCATACAAAATATCTCTGCTAGTTGGCTGCCCAAGTCTAGCTGGCTATTCATATGAATGGCTAAAAAAAGGATGACATTGACAAATTCAATGTTGAGGATTGAGGGTAGATGTTGAAAAAAAATCAAAATACACTATATGCATGATGGTTGTCAAAAGGGCACTACAGCAATATCTAAGAAATAGCTGAGTGTTTTAATTTGAAAATTTCCAGGCATGTTGAGAGTAATAAGAGGGCAACCAGGCCCCTCTCCTTTGCCCTTTTATATGCCCCCTTCAACACTTAGAGTAATAATGAAAAGTAATTTTTTCCAAAATAGTCAAAAGGTGTAACAGTTTTGCAGAGGTGTAACAAGGTGTAACAGATATTGAACAAAATCAAAATACCACTACAGTGGCAGATCCAGTGGAGGGGGTGCCCCCTAACATAGTCTAAAGTAGTGTAATTTACTTAATTAATGTAATATTGCATTAATTAAACTTGCTCCTAAAGCAAGTTTATTGGAACAACCTATTTTGTGCCCCCCCCCCCCAAAAAAAAATCCTGGATCAACTCTTGATACACTATGGCTGTGGACATACTGATTTTCAATAGGGGGCACCCCCAATGTTTCAGGAATGACTTAGACTGAAACTACTTGCAAGCAGGGCTACTTGCAACTATGAGTAATTGTGACTATGAATATTTGAGACTGTGGAATCTTATTACTGCCACTGCAATACTTTTGACTGCAGATACAAATGCAACTCGGCTTCTATTGTGGCTGCTTGGGACTGTGATTTTTTGCAACAGCAACTATGAATGGGACACCTTGTCACTGCAACTGCTAATACTTACAATTGGGACTACTATTATTAGAACTGCTGCTACTACTGTGACTCCAAATACTACTGTAACTTTTACTATGATAAGCAACTGCATCCTGCTTGTCAAAATGGCATAATACATCAAGGTTGTCAAAAAGGCTTATCTGCAATATTTCACAAATTGCTAAGGTTATTAAGTTGAAAATTTCTGGATAATTGAGGTGAATGTTGCTCTATATATGCATCCAGACTGTCAAAACAGCTTATCTTCAATGTTTCAGGAACAGTTAGGGAAGAGTGTCAATTTGAAACATTAAGAGAATGTTGATTGGGATGTTGACCAAAATCTAAAGGTACCATATGCATTCTGGTTGTCATATCTCACATGTCTGCAATATCTCTTGGATAAGTAAGGGTATTAAGTTGAAACTTATAGAGAAAATTGAGGGGGATGTTGAACTTAATAAAAATACATCTTTTTGCATCCTAATTATCAAAAGGGCATTGACTCAGCTAATGCTATTAAGTTGAAACTTTCAGGGTATGTTGAACTAAATTAAATGATACTATGTGTATCAAGGCTGTTAAAATGGTGTGTGCAATATCTGAGGAACAGTTTTAAGCTGAAACTTTCAGAAATATTGAGGAAGATGTTGAACTCCATCAAAAGATACTATGAGCATGGTTGTTTGTCAGAAAGATGTATCTACAATATTTCATGAATGGCTTATGGCATCTATTTAAAACTTTCAGGGGATGTTGAAATAAGTCAAAAGACACTAATTAGAACAAAAAATTAGCATCAGGTATTTTAATTGTTGAGTCAAAGACATGAAATACTGTAGAAATATGCATTATGTTAATCAGTAAGAAAACTTTGTTAATAAAAACAAGCAGGAATTAATTTAAAAAACTTTCAATAAAAAGAAGTTTTTCAAAGAAAAGTAAAAAGCCATATTAAACTCAAGACCTGTATAAATAAAGTTCTTTGATAATTCAAACACAAAACGACCAGAAATTACTTTTGAAGAATAAATGAAATCCAAAACAAACAAAAATTAAAATAAATGATCATATAACACCCAAAGATTACATACACTGATATGGTTGAATAAATAAATATGAATAAATGACTAAATTGTGAATAAATAAAACAATGAAAAAATTGAATAGAATATTCAAGTCAATCTTAAAACAAACAAAAATTGCAACAAACAGGAGTTTGGCTGCTACCCCCTTCTTTCTCCCCTTACTGTAAAATTTTGAAGGCCTATTGCATCATTTCCACTTTACTGAGAACAAAATATTTATTATTTTTCTTACATTTATAACATTGAAAAAGTAAAAATGAAATACAGTGAAATAAAATGTTGAATTGTTAAGATTTCCTGGAATTAATATCATTATATATTGAATTTTCCGTTTTATTTTCATTAGTCCTTTCCTATTGTCTTGATTATTATTTTGATTTATTTTTGTTTGTTGTTGATGTTTTGAAAAACTAAACCACACTTGTCAAAATATAATAGCTTTCAATAAAATGCAAATAACACAACAGGCCTCAGAACTTTTTCAGTTAGGGGATTAGTTAGGGGCAGTAGCCAAACTCCTGTTCATTGTAATTTTTGTTTGTCATGAGTTTGACTTGAATATTTACTTTAATTTTTGCCCGCTTTAATATTTACTTATTCATTTTTATCAGCATCTGATATTTTTATGTTTGATATTGTCATGCATTTTAATTTTTTCTTTGTTTTGGGTTTCATTTTTTTTTTTTAATAGTAATTTCTTGTTGTTTTGAGTTTCAATTATCATAGGACTTTATTTCTGCTGGTCTTGAGTTTAACATAGCTCTTAAACTTTTCTTTGAAAACTTCTTTTTATGAAATTTCATTTTAATTAATTAAGGCTACAGGAAATGGAGGATTTATTTTCTGCTGTT
Organism: Artemia sp. Qi Xiang Cuo; assembly: GCF_049724085.1. Lineage (NCBI taxonomy): Eukaryota > Metazoa > Arthropoda > Branchiopoda > Anostraca > Artemiidae > Artemia > Artemia sp. Qi Xiang Cuo. Next base: position 53,275,948 of record NC_142809.1, on the reverse strand, counting down.
TTATTGACTAATTCTTTTTTTATATAAGTGGTATTTTTTGTGCAAATTTTCCTGATGTTATTGAAGCAGAATGTGTCATAAGTATTGGATTTTATGACCAGTGCCTTCTCATAGTTAATGGTGAGAATGTGCCCCCTCCCTTGGGAGTCTTATCAATATGACAGACTTACACATATTTTGTGGGAAAGTTTCAGAGAGGTAGGACAAAAGCTATATTTAGTGCTCTATTTTGACAAAAACAGATGTTGAACTTTTTTTTTATCACTGCCTATATTTCTTATACAAAATCTTTTTGCAGGTTTATTTTTATATTACAGAAAAGTAAAATCAAACGAGTAAAATTTGATTAAAAAAAAGTTTTCCTGATGCAGCTTAAGAGTAAAATTGAATCTTAAAATGAACAAAATTATTGATTCACAGCCTATGCAACATTTATCTATGCAATCAGCTCAAATAACCCAACACCTGGTATTTTCCTGCATTTGCAGAATTTTGTAAAATTTTGATTTTTACTTAAAACACAAAATCCACAAAAAAGAAACAGTATGTGTTTTAAGAGCAGACATAGAAAATAAATTTATAAGGCTTTCAATAATCTTTCAGCATGCAATTTTAATTATCTTGAAAACTCAAGCAAAAAAAGAAGAAATTTTATTTCCTAACTGGAAAATCATTAAGCAGCATATAAAAATGAGAGACTGATTTATAAGCTAATTCACTGGTCTCACCAGCTGTATTATCAATAGCTAGTTATGTAAATTTTTAACTCTGGAAATGTGATTTAATATTATTTGAAATAAGGATCTAATTAATCATAATAACTCCAGAGATAAGATTGTCTCTGGTACAATTTGAATTAAACAAATAGATTAGCCTACTCAAAAGTACCACTGCTAGAATCAACCTGCCCCACAGTAGTCTAGATATTTAGCTACTATGCTCACTGAAGGACTTTTTGTGCAGAGCCCAGAGTATACTGCACAAAACAAAACTGACTGGCATATATTTTTCAACTTAGGCCCAGCCATTTAGATTGACCTACTAGTCTTAGCTTCAACTCCAACTTCTTCCGAGACTTTGGCCCATGCTTTCATTAGAAGCAACCCATTATTATGGTCTTTATTAGCTTTAGAGTATAGTATTCTTAAATTTCTAACTGACAAAATCAATGTTTAAATATCCATTTTGATTTTACCCATCCTATTGATTTGATGCAATTTATTGGTGAAAATTATCAGAGAAATTGGGGTTCATGAACTTGTACAATATTTAAGAAAACTGGATAGATTTTAACCAAAATTCGCACACAGCAGCAGTATTCCCATATCTGGCTGAATAACTGTGTGTGCGTGTGAATAATAATGGGGACCCAGGGTAAAAAGCATATATTGCCTTGTGTTTTAAGTAAAGCACTAGGGGGATAAGTTTAATCCAATCAAAAGATACTATGAGCATGTTTTTTTGTTAGATGGGCGTATCTTTGAAATTAATATTCGAAAGGGGGCTGGTGAGGAGGGAGGAGGGTTTAACGATTTCTCCACCTCCCACATTTAAAAATCGCTGTAGCATATTTTCATTGTTTATTTTATTCTCGGTAATGTACTCTGAAAGTTTCGGTTATGCAACACACCTCACTCTTTCCTTTGCCCTTCCTTACAGGGGGGGTTGAAAATCATTTTTGTATGCCTTGCTTGGGCTTCTGTATAAGGATCGAAATTTTCAAGTAAATAACAATGTTGTAAGTTGACTAAAAGACCTGAAATAAGGTTTGTAAAAATCTAGGCCGAAAATAAAATTAATATTGGGATGTCCATCTATTTTTTATAGTCTAGAGCATGGGTCGGCAACCCGCGGGTTGTATGCGGCCCGTGAGGCGTATTGGTGCGGCCTGCAAGACCCTCGCCGCAACGCACCTGGCGGAGCATAGATAGATAGATATATTTCTCACAAAAGCCCCATGGGCCATGGATAATACAAAAACAACAAAACACATAAAACATAATAATATTTTCAAACACTTTTGGAAATAACACTCTGATAGAAAACTTCTGCCATATAGCATTCTCAAAAAATCCGTAAGCCTCATCTAGCATAGTTAGTTTTGATTTTCAAATTTTGGTTTTTGAACAAACCTTTCTCAAAGTTTAGGAAGTACGCCTCAAAAAATATTTTTTGGGGATTTTCTTGGTTTATTCTTTTTTAGTTCAGTAACCTTTAGCACTTGGGGTACCAAATGAAAGCCAAATTATTTGGTCCTGTTAGGTGGTCATATTGTGGCGAAACATTCAGAAGAAAAAACAATGCTTGATTTTGCAGATGGGTGTCATCTGTTATATAGTGGGACAGGAAAATATAGTCACACTGGAACGTTTCCCAGCATGTACCAGATCAAATCCATCAATAAAATCAAGGGTAATTTTTTTTCAAAAGGGTTGAAGTGTGTCCAGGTTGTCAAAGGAGCATAAATACAATATCTCAGGAACAGAATAGGATTTTTATTGAAAGCGTAGAAACTTCAAAAGGGCTCATTCAATTGGAAATTGAAAGGGCTATTGCCTTTTTTAATAGTTGAAAGTGATTGGAGAGTGACTAATTCCCCTCTCACGCCCACCATTTTCCCAAACACATCTCATCAAAATAGGCATTAAGTTTCCACTTTCAGGGAAACTAGAGGGGGAATGAAAGGGCTAGTGCCTTTTTTAATAGTTGAAAGTGATTGGAGAGCAACTAACTCCCCTCTCACGCCCACCATTTTCCCAAACACATCTAATCAAAATAGGTATTAAGTTTCCACTTTCAGGGAAACTAGAGGGGGAGTAAAACTAAATCAAAAGGTACAATACATATCCAGATTATCAAAAGGGTGTATGTGCAATATCGTAGGAAAAAAAATGGTACATTGGAGCATTCAAAGCATATTATTGGGGATGTTGAACTAAACCAAAAGACTATGTCTGTCCAAGTTTGTCCTAAGGGCATATTACGGCATCTTAGGAATGGATAAATGTATTAAGTTGAAACTTATGAACCTCTTGAGGGTGATTTATTACTACATATGGATGTTGAAATGGTCTATCTGTAATATATATGTGATGGCTAAGGATATTAAGGCGAAACTATCAAGGGATATTGCCAAGTATATTGAACAAAGTCAATATGTACTCTATGCATGCATGATGTCCAAAGGACATATGAACAACAGCTGAAAGCAATAAATTGAACCTTTGAAGGCTGCTACAACTACTACTTATGCAATTAGTACTACTACTTTTGTGACTTTTTCAAACTGTGACTGCTTTTAACTCCTTTAGCCTAATTTGTGACCACTTGCAACTGATAATACTTGTGAATTTGACTGATTGCGACTGTGACCCCAACTAATTGTAACAAAAATTGCCAGTGCACATGACTTTGACTGCATCAACTACTTTGCTATAGCAAACAGCAAGACAATCCCTCAAAACTGGAGCAATCATAGGCAGCGTGCTAGCGCTGCCTAAGTAAAGAATGATGTGGGCACAATGTGTTTTTTTTTTCTCCATACCCAGGCACTTTGTATCGAAGGAGTTGTCATAGAACTTCGAAAAGGACTCATTCGACTGGAAATTAGAGTGGCTAGTGCCCTTTTTAATGGTCGAAAGTGATTGGAGGGCAACTAGCGCTCCCCCCGCCCATCATTCCCCCAAACACATCCAATCAAAATTTTGAGATAGCCATGCTGTTCCGCGTAGTTGATTTCCAGATAGGATATTACGTTTTGAGGAGGACACTCCCCCGAAACTCTCGGGGCAAGAGTTTTAAGTTATGCCCTGGGGACATATAAGTACGACGTTGGCACAATGTACTATTTATTATTTTTTTCCTTTAGAGCAGGGTACTTCATAGGGAAGGGGTCGTCGTAGAAACTGCAAAAGGGGCTCATTCGATTGGAAATTGAGAGTTCTAGTGCCCTTTATAATAGTCGAAAGTGATTGAAGGGCAACAAGCCCTCCCCCCCCCACGCCCATCATTCCCCCACACACAAACAAACAAAAATTGAGATAGCCCTTTTGTTCAGCGTAGTTGATTTCCAGATAGAAAATATGATTTTGAGGAGGACACTCCCCCACAACCCTCAGGGCGAGGGTTTTAAGTTATGCCCTGGGGGCATAAAAAGTTTTTATAGAAGGCGTGGTCATAGAAACATCAAAACAGGCTCATTCTATTTGAAATTCAAAGGGCTAGTGCCCTTTTTAATAGTCGAAAGCGACTGGAGGACAACTAGCCCCTCCCCCCTCCGCACGCCCATCATTCCCCCAAACACATCCAATCAAAATTTTGAGATAACCATTTTGTTCAGAGTAGTTGATGTCCACATAGAAAATTTGTTTTAGATGAGGACACTCCCCCATAGCCTTCAGGGCAAGGGGTTTTAAGTTATGCCCTGGGGGTATATAAGGTTTTTAAAGGAGGCGTTGGCGTAGAAACTTCAAAAAAAGCTTATTCGATTGAAAATTCAAAGGGCTAGTGCCCTTTTTAATAGTCGAAAGTGATTGAAGGGCAACTAGCCCCCCCCCCACGCCCAGCATTCCCCCCCACACAACCACGCAAAATTTTGAGATATCCATTTTGTTCAGCGTAGTTGATTTCCAGATAGAAAATATATTTTTGAGGAGGACACTCCCCTACAACCCTCAGGGCAAGGATTATAAGGTATGCCCTGGGGGTATATAAGGTTTTTATTGAAATCTTTGTCGTAGACACTTAAAAAAGGGCTCATTCGATTTGAAATTCAAAGGGCTAGTAATCTTTTAATGGTCGAAAATGATTTGAGGACAACTAATTCCCCTCTCACGCCCACCTTTTCCCCAAACACATCCAATCAAATTTTTTAGATAGCCATTTTATTCAACGTAGTTGAAAGTTTTGGAAATTAGATCTCTAGGGATGACAGCCCCTCCCCACAGCCCTCAGGGCAAGGGTTGTAAGTAATGCCTTGGGGGCCTACAAGGTTTTATTGAAAGCGTTGTCGTTCAAACTTCAAAAGGGCTCATTTAATTGGAAATTGAAAAGGCTAGTGCCTTTTTTAATAGTTGAAAGTGATTGGATAGCGACTAACGCCCCTCTCACGACCACCATTTTCCCAAACACATCCCATCAAAGTTTTGAGATATCCATTTTGTTCAACGTAGTTGAACGTTCTGGATATTGGGTCTTTTAGGATGATAAACCTCTCAGAGCCCTCAGTGCGAGGGTTGTAAGTTATGCCCCGGGGGCATATAAGGTTTATATAGAAATTTGTTGCATAAATCATAGGCAGGGTAATCGCGCTGCCTAAGTAAAGAACGGGGACACTCGAGAGCGAGACAAGAAACGGGGACTAACTAAAGAGGAGGACACTCCCCCAAAACCCTAATGGCAAGGGTTTTAAGTTATGCCCTTGGGGCATATAAGAACGATGTATTATTTACTATTTTTTTTCCTTTAGAGCAGAGCACTTCGTATCGAAGAAGTTGTTGTAGAAACTTCGAAAAGGGCTCATTCAATTGAAAATTGAAGTGGCTTGTGCTGTTTTTCATAGTCGAAAGTGACTGGAAGCCGACTAACACCCCTTCCACGCCCACCATTTCCCGAACTTCATCCAATCAACATTTTGAGAAATCCATTTTGTTCAGCATAGTTGATTTCCAGATAGAAATTATGTTTTTGAGGACAGTTTCCACAGCCCTAAGGGCAAGGGTTTTAAGTTATGCTCTGGGGACATATAAGGTTTTTTATAGAAGGCGTTGTCGTAGAAACTTCAAAAAAGGCTCATTCGATTGGAAATTCAATTTAAAAAGGGCTAGTGCCCTTTTTAATTGTCGAAATTGATTAGAGGGCAACTAACCCGCCTCTCACGCCAACCTTTTCCCCAAACACATGTAATCAAAACTTTGAGATAGCCATTTTATTCAACGTAGTTTTAAGTTCTGGAAATTAGGTCTTTTAGGATGACAACCCTTCTCCCCCCACAGCCCTCAGGGAAAGGGGTTGTAAATTATGCCCTCTGGGCATATAAGGTTTTTATATAATGCGTTGTCGTAGAAACTTCAAAAAGGGATCATTCGACTGGAAATTGAAATGGCTAGTAGCCTTTTTAATAGTCGAAAGTGATTGGAAAGCAACTAACACCCCTTCCACGCCCACCATTTCCCCAAACACATCCAATAAAGATTTTGAGATAGCCATTTTGTTCCACGCAGTTCAAAGTTAAGGAAATTATACCTGTGAGCATAATACCCCTAACACCGCCTCGAGAGCGAGGGTTATAAGTTATAACCTGGGGTCGTGTAAGGTTTTTATTGAAGGCTTTGTCGAGGACACCTTGTAAAACGCTCTTGTATTTGGAAATTCAATGGACTAGTATCCTTTTTAATTGGTAGATGAGAGTTGAAGGCAATTAACCCCTTTCTCATGCCCGTCGTCTTCTCAAAGGCATCCAATCAATATTTTAGATAGCCATTCTATTTAATGTAGTTGAATAAAATGGTTTTGGAAATTAGGAATAATAAGGGTTTTGTAAATAACGTAGTTGAATAAAGTTTTGGAAATTAGGTCTTTAAGGAAGACAACCCCCCCCCCCCACAGCCCTCAGGGCAAGATTTGTAAGTTATGCCCTGAGGACAGTTAAGGTTTTTATTGAAAGCGTAGAAACTTCAAAAGGGCTCATTCAATTCGAAATTGAAAGGACTAGTGCCTTTTTCAATAGTTGAAAGTGATTGGATAGCGATTAACGCCCCCCTCACGTCACCATTTTCCCAAACACATCCAATCAAAATTTTGGGATATCCATTTTGTTCAACGTAGTTGAAAGTTCTGGAAATTAGGTCTTTTAGGATGATAACCCCCTCAGAGACCTCAGTGCAAGGGTTGTCAGCTATGCCCTGGGGGCATATAAAGTTTATATAGAATGTTGTTATAAAACTTTCAAAAAGGGCTCATTTGATTGGAAAATTGAAATTGCCCTTTTTAATAGTCAAAAGTGAGCGGAGAGTAATTAACCCCCCTCGTACCCCCACCAGTTACCCAAAAGCATTCAATCAAAGTGTAGAGATAGCCATTTCGTTCAACGTAGTTGAACGTTGTGAAAATTATGTATTTAAAGATGAAAAACCCCCCTAGAGCCCCAAGGGCAAAGGTTGTAAGTTCTGCCCTGGGGGTATATAAGGTTTTTTTTAGATAGAGTTGTCGTAAAACTTCAAAAGGGGCTCATTCAATTGGAAATTGAGAGGGATAGTGCCAATTTTAATAGTTGACAGTGATTGGAGGGTAACTAACCCCCCTCCCACGCCCACCAGTCCTCCACACACATCCAATTAAAATTTTCAGATAACTATTTTGTTCAACGTAGTAGAAAAGTCTGGAAATTAGGTCTTTGAGAATGACACCCCCCATCACTCAGGGCACGGGTTGTAAGTTATGCCCTGGGGGCATATAAGATTTTTATTGAAAGTTTCGTTGTAGAAACTTCAAAAGGGTTCATTTGATTGGAAATTGAAAGGGCTAGGGCCATTTTTGATAGTTGAAAGTGATTGGAGAGCAACTACCACCCCTCTCATGCCCACCATTTCCCCAAACACATCCAATCAAAATTTTGAGATAGCTATTTTGTTCAATGTAGTTGAAAGTTCTGGAAATTCGGTCTGAGAGGATGACAACCACCCTAACAGACCTTAGGGTAAGGGTTGTAATTTATGCCCTGGGGCATATGAGGTGTTTATAGAAAGCGTTGTCGTTTCCAAAAGGGCTCATTCGATTGGAAATCGAAAGGCCTAATTCCCTTTTTAATAGTCGAAAGTGATTAGAATGCTCGCTATTTTTATAGTAAAGATCGATATGGGTATAATGTATTATTTTTTGTTACTGTTGTTCTTTAAACCAGGGCATTTCGTATCGAAGGAGTTTTCGTGGGAACTTTGAAAAGGGCTTATTTAATTCAAAATAGAAAGGGCTTGTGCTCTTTTTAATAGTCGAAAGTGATTGGAGGGCAACTAATCCCTGTTCCACTCCCACCCTCCCACGCCCGCCCTCCCATTGGCCCATTATGTTTAAAAACTAAATGTTGCCTTAAGATTAAATCAAAATGTACTGTGATAATGCTAATTCCCAATAAGGCATCTCAGCAGTATCCCAAGTACGACTGAGGGTATTATGTTCAAACTTTCGGGAATACTTCTGCTCTTAAAATTTAATCAAATCAAAATAGCGTGAGTGTATCCAAGCTATCAAAGAAAGTAAACAGATTTTTTTGCGAATGGTATCAAGTTTTCCATTTCAGGTCAATTAGAGGAGGTATGAAACTAAATTAAACAGTACTATTTGTGTCCAGATTTTTCAAAGGGTGTATGTTGTTAAAAATTGCTGAAAATTTTTCTCCAGCATACAAATAGCAGGCCAAACTATAAAGTCTTAAAAAACGAAAATAAAGAACTCCATTAAACAAAAAATGAGCAAAAATAAAGTCAAATAATCTACCAAGCGTGAGACAAATAGTACTGTTTAAGTTAGTTTCATACCTCCTCTAGTTGACTTGAAATGGAAAACTTGATAACATTCGCAAAAAAATCTGTTTACTTTCTTTGATAGCTTGGATACACTTACGCTATTTTGATTTGGTTAAATTTAAAGAGCAGAAGTAGCCCCGAAAGTTTGAACATAATACCTTCATTCTTTCTTGGTATACTGCTTATATGCCTTTTCGGTAAATAGCATTAACACGGTGCAATTTTATTTAACCTTTAGGCGATATTTCTTTTTTAAACATACTGGGCCAATGGGAGGGTGGAAGCGGAAGGGGGACTAGTTGCCCTCCAATCACTTTCGACTATTAAAAAGGGCATCAGCCCTTTCTGTTTTCAATCAAATGAGCCCTTTTCGAAGTTCCCACGACAACTCCTTCGATACGAAGTGCCCTGGTCTAAGCAACAACAACAACAAAAAATGATACATTTTACCCACATCGATCTTTACTATAAAAATGTCAAGCCTTCCAATCAGTTTCGACTATTGTCGTATTTCTACGACAATGCTTTCAATAAAAACTTTATATGCCCCCAGGATATAACTTACAACCCTTGCCCTGAGGGCTGTGGGGGGAGGGATTATCATCCTTAAAGACCTAATTTCCAAAACTTTCAACTACGTTGAATAAAATGGCTATCTAAAAATTTTGATTGGATGTGTTTGGGGAACAAGTGGGCGTGAGAGGGGGGTTAGTTGCCCTCAAATCACTTTCGACTATTAAAAAGGGTACTAGCCCTTTGAATTTCAAATCAAATGAGCCCTTTTTCAAGTTTCTACGACAAAGATTTCAATAAAAACTTTATATGCCCCCAGAGCATAACTTATAATCCTTGCACTGAGGGTTGTGGGGGAGTGTCCTCCTCAAAAACATATTTTCTATCTGGAAATCAACTACACTGAACAAAATGGCTATCTCAAAATTTGTATTGGATATATTTGGGTGAATGATGGGCGAGGGGGGGCTAGTTGCCGTCCAATCACTTTCGACTATTAAAAAGGGCACTAGCCCTTTGAATTTCCGATCGAATGACCCTGTTTTGAAGTTTCTACAACAACGCCTTCTATAAAAACCTTATACGCCCGCAGGACATAACTTAAAACCCTTGCCCTGAGGGTTGTGGGGGAGTAACCTACTCAAAAATATATTTTCTATCTGGAAATCAACTACGCGGAACAAAATGTCTATCTCAAAATTTTGATTGGATGTATTTGGGGGAGTGATGGGTGTCGGGAGGGGGGGCTTGTTGCCCTCCAATCACTTTCAACTATTAAAAAGAACACTAGAACTCTCGATTTCCAATCGAATGAGCCCCTTTTGAAGTTTCTACGACAACCCCTTCCATATGAAGTGCCCTGCTCTAAAGGAAAAAAAAATGATAAATGATACATTGTGCCAACATCGTTTTTATATGCCCTCAGGGCATAACTTAAAACCCTTGCCCCAACGGTTTTGGGGAAGTGTCCTCCTCAAAAACATATTTTCTGTATGGAAATCAACTACTCTGAACGCTATCTCAAAATTTTGATTGGATGTGTTTGGGAGAATGATGGGTGAGAGGGGGGAGCTAGTTGCCCTCCAATCACTTTCGACTATTAAAAAGGGCACTAGCCACTCCAGTTTCCAACCGAATGAGCCCCTTTTGAAGTTTCTACGACAACTCCTTTGATACGAAGTTTCCGGGTATGGAGGAAAAATAAATAAAACATTGTGCCCACATCGTTCTTTACTTAGGCAGCGGCGCTGCTTATGATATATATATATATATATATATATATATATATATATATATATATATATATATATATATATATATATATATATATATACATATATATATATATATATATATATATATATATATATATATATATATATATATATATATATATATATATATATACAAATTATTGTTTAATTTATTTACATGTCGTTAGATGTACCAAAGGCTGGTCTAGAGCAAAATCTTGGAAGGGGCTGGGGGAATGTGACAAGGGCTCCAGTAATTGTCAAGTTTATTAAAAAAAAAGAGTAAAAAAAGAAAAAAAACGGAATGAGGGCGCCAGAAAAATCTGGGAGGGGCGTCCCCCATTGATTCACCTCTGATGTTTTTCTTATTATTATCATTGCTATTCACTGTCATGATCCTTTTTGTCTCTTGCCTGTTTAAACAACTGATTGTTTCCTTCAGTTTGTTTGTCAGTATTATTTATTCAAAGGTTATTTATGTGTTATAATTGTTGCTAGCTAGTGTCAGTATTTTTTATGCCTTCCCATAGATGGCTACTTATCATATTTATAGTTTCTGTTTACAATAAATAAATCTTAATCAAATAAAGTTAAAAAAATTTTAATAAAATAAATATTTGAATCATTTTCTTCCAGGTCCGTCATTATGGCATTATGGCAAATATAGGGATGACTGCCGTTTGTAATCTTCAGATTTGGCGCAATGCCAGCATAAGAGTAGCTACCATCACATCAGCACTAGGTCATGAGGCCAAGTTTTTACGTAAAAAAAGTAAAAGAGATGCCCCTCGCTGTGTTTATGTTTCTCAAGCAAAAGACATATTCAGCAATCTTGCTTTAGAGCACTGGCTTTATCAGAATGTAGACCTTAGTTCTGAAAGGATCCTGCTTTTATGGTGGAATGATCCTTGTGTTGTTATAGGTCGCCATCAAAATCCCTTTTGTGAAGTAAATATAAAGAAAATGAAGGAAAATGGTGTAGTCTTAGCAAGGAGAAACAGTGGCGGTGGGACTGTTTATCATGATCAAGGAAATTTAAATTTGTCATTTCTGGCACCGCGGGATTTATATAATCGAAAAGAGAATCTAAAAATAATTTGTGAAGCACTTTATAAAAACTATGGGATGAATGTAAGCATTAATCCAAGAGATGATATATTTCTAGATACATTTTATAAAATATCTGGCACTGCCTCGAAACTTGGTGCAACCAACTCTTATCATCACTGCACATTGCTTGTTGATGTTGATACAAGCACTTTAAATTCAATACTGACCCCTGATGACATAGGAATTATTAGTAGAGCAACAGCTAGTGTGCCATCTATGACAAAAAATTTGGTAGAAGATACCCCAACAGTGAATGTAGAGAGTGTAGCTTCTGTTGTAGCTAATACCTACTTAGAAGCAGGATCCTTAAATTTTGGTATACAAAGTGTTAACCCTATAGATTCATGGTTTCCTGGAATAGGTGCTATTGTTGACGAATTGAAAAGTATAGAGTGGATTTATGACAAAACTCCCAAGTTCAGTATATCAAAAGTGGTACCAGTGCCTAGAGAATTTGGCGGTCTGCTTGGAAGCTCTTTAAATATTTTCCTCTCAGTAGAGCATGGAAAGATAGTTGAAACGAGTGATTCTTTAAAATCGTTGAATATACTTACTAAAAAATTATATAGCTTGGGCGAAGTTGATAGTAGACATTTTGATGATTGTCAGTTGTTTTGTTTTGAAGCTTTAAAATCCTGCATTACTAATTTTTGCATAGTGTAATAACTTTTCGAATATGTACAATCGGTGAGGAGTTAAAAACTACAGAGTGGTTATGTGATAAGACATCCAAGTTCAGTATGACCAAAGTAATACCAGTGTCTGTAGAATTTATTAGTTAACTTTTAAGCTCTTTAATTATAAAATCAAATGTTTTACATTAAGTAAAGATCAATCTTAAAACTTAAAATAAACACACATTATCCTGTGGAGGCTATCTCCCGTGTTATCTGTCACCCCCTACAATAAAGTTTAACTAGTGCTTTCCTGAAAGCACTTTAGAATGTAATAGGTAAGCCAGCTAGTAAACGCAACTATTTTATTTGCCGGTCGGTAGTTAAAACCTTTAAACTAAAACATGTATTGCTCAAAGCAAATACAACTCAACTTTCCCGTCATCAGTAAAATGCAAACAATTATAAATTTGATAATATTGCTCATTTTTTATGCATTCATGCTCGAGGCTTTAAGAAAAAAAGTTAAACTTTATTAAACGAGCAATGGCTTAATGTGAAGGCAGTCTCTGTCATGTAAAAGAATACTGCTTTCCATTGTAAGTTCTAATGTTGCTCCTTAATTTGATTTATATTTTTTTTTCTCTGGCTTAACTAGTCAAAGGGCCTTTTGGATGACAGGTATTAAAAAGAAAAAAACTGTAATGTTTCACCTTTTGTGATAAGATTGCAGGGTTGGAGAAAAATTATTAACCCGCTCCACCCCCAACAAAAAATTCGAAGTCAACTTACCGTCTAACTTTCAGTATATTCAGGTTTGTCAGTAATCAAATATGATTATCCGAAATATGAGCAGGGCTCCTTTCCCCATCAACCCCCGCGGTTTAATCTGAAGCTTCAAAACGCTTTTATATCATAATTTTCAGGTTGTTCAAGGAGGCATACGTATTATTCTTAGGGGATGCTCCCCCTACCTCTGTGCACATGGGCATATGAATAAAATTGTCAATTCTGCGCGCAGAGTATTACCATAATTATAGAAAGAATTCTTGGCTCAAATGAAGGGAAATGACAGGGTAGACCTCTCGTCATAAAAACATGAGAATGCAGTTGAAGACGTGGATTTGAGGCCTTCCTTTACAGAAAGTTCGATCGTTAAGCCGTTGAGCTCTCTCTCCATCATACTACCCCCCACCGAAACAATCCTGCGTTTGTGACTAGTCAAAAGTTCGTCCAAACCTCCAAAGAATTTTGTTTTCAAGGAAGAGACCCTGCCTTACTGCAGCCAAACGTATGAATATAGTCTGTTATTTTAAATTCAAAATAAATCCACAATAACATGGGGGCTTTCACTTCTTTGCCGAATTGCATACTTAGTCCAGATACAGTCTTCCAAATTAATGGAGCTCAGTGAGGGCTCCTCCCACTTCTTGTTGATTCTAATGTCACAGAGGATTGGAAAATTTTGGTCTACCCTAGACAATTCCCCTCAAAATTATCTAGCCCATCTTCATCCACCTTTCAAAGTGTCCCCGCGTCAGTGCCATATTTTACCATCGTCATCAACTTGGCTTCCAATATCTTAATCTTACTTTGAAGACGTATCTTCCTAATCTTAAAAACCTTTTCAACTACATAAAAACACCTTGACCTTGGCTATTCTACTTTTTATGTCTTCACTGCATCTCTACTTATAACGCTACCCAGCTATATACTCACAAAAGTTATATACTTGTAATAAAGCTTGAAACATGAAAGAATATGAATATTTCGTCACCATTTCCTGAAGCTTTTTTCAAAGGTAGAAAAAAAATTACATTCAATACATAATTGTTTTAATAATAATACTTTTAATAAAGTATTATTAAAATTCACATTCACTGTTATTGTTTTTTTTTCTCTAGATGTTCAATAAACAGCTATTGCTTGCTCTCTTCTGGGAAGAGTATCGCACATTTTCACCTTCGTAGTGACTTACTTTATGTCTACAATTATCCCTCTCGTCCATAAACGTATCGCGCCCCCGTCTATCTATATGTCCGTAAAGCGAAACAATGTTTCTTATAAGTACATCAGTTTCTCCTGTATTTGAAATGTGGAGGGCTCTTCTGTTCGTCTACTATTTTCTTCTTCCAGCGATCATGCTTTCTATTTCCACCAATCATATTAAATATTTCTTCCAGCAATCACACTGTCGAATATTCATTTTCTGTATTATTGTAGCATCGCGTATTTTAAACTTGTACAGCATTTATGACATGTGCGTATCCACTCAGGGGGAGGGGGGGAAATCTTCCTTAGGGCAGTTTGATGAATCGCCCTGAAAAATGGTGGTCAAACTTCTTTTTTTTACCAGACCTTTGAACAAAAATTTCTCCTTGTTTAATGCTGAAATTCATTGACTGCAATCTTAGTATGTATATGTTATTTGTATATGTTATATGTATTTGTTATTTTCGTATCCGGATGTTTGGTTCTTATTTTTTAATGCTGTTATATTTCCCAAGTCTATTTTGCTTTTACTGGAGTTTCTGTTTCCATTAGCGCAGTGCATGGGCGCCCATAATGGAGGGGGGGGGGGCTCCAGCCTCCCCCTGGCCGAATGACGCTGCCTTATATTTGTATTAATTTAAAAAACCTTTTCCACAAAATGAGTTTTCCAAAGACAAGTAAAGAGCTCCATTAAACCAAAAATGGACAGAAGGGCAGAAATAAAGTCAAATAATCTTCCAAGTGTATAACTACCATAAATCACTACCAACAAATAAATGAAACTCAAAACGAACAAAAATTAGAATAAATAACCGAGTCAAACTCAAAACGAGTAAAAATTAACATTGCTAGGGCTGGCAACCCCATGCCTTCTTAAGACCAGAACATAATTTAGGCTTTACTGAACAAAACAAAAAACAAATGACCATAGATTGTCAGTTTAATATACCTATGCCGATATATGTTCCTTGAAGTATTGATTGTTTTGTATTTATTTAAGCAAAAAAAGTTAAAACATTTGAACGTGTTTTGTTTTCAGTAAAGCGCAAATTATTCTCTGGTCTTGAGAAGGCATGGGGGCTGTGAGCTCCAACAATCTTGATGTGTACTTATTTCCAGTTTGACTCAGCTTTTTATTCTAATTTCTGTTCATTTTGAGTTTCATTTATTTATTGATAGTGATTTGTGGTAGTTTTACGTTTGGACGATTACTTGACTTCATTTCTGCCCAGTTTTGGCTTACTGGAGCTCTTTACTTTCCTTTGAAAATCTTGCTTTGTGGAAAAAGTTTTTCTTCAAATTAATTTCTGTTCGTTTTTTATTGACATTATCATTTTCATGAAAAATAAAATAAAAAAATAATATCTTTTCGGTTTTTTTTTCAATATGAATCCAAAGTTTGGCTTGCTATTTGTATGTTGGGAGAAGCTGTTTCAACAATTTTTGATCCTGACACAAATAGTATTTTTTAATTTAATTTTATACCTCCTTAAGTTAACCTGAAAATATAAAACTTAATATCATTCTCAAAAGATTCTATCTATGCTCTTTGACAACCTGGATACACTTACACTATATTTATTTATTTAAATTGTAAGAGCCGAAGTAGAAATAGTAGTCGCCCCTAAAGATTTAACTTAATACCCCCAGTTGTTCTCGATATACTGCTGAAGTATCTTATTGGAAACCGCAACCGCAATGCCTTTTTATTTAGTTTTAAAGTAGCATTTAGTTATATAGAATAATGGGCCAATTGCAAAATTGTGGGGGGTTGACATGCCCAATATCCATAAAGACATTGTTACTGGACCATTCTACTATGCTGAGCAAAAGAGTTGCCCAACAATTTTGACTAGATCTGTTTGGAACATAAGTTAGCTCAAAGGACGGGCTGATTGCCTTCCAGTCGCAGTTTGCTCTTAGGAAGGACCTTAGAAATTTTACTCTTGAATCGAATTGTCTTCTTTAAATATTTCAATGTTATTTCTAGCTATTATAGAGTGGTGCTGCCTATGATATTGTTTATATACCTTTTTGAAAACCTGCATGCATACAGTTTTTTCGTTTAATTGGAACTCCCCCTAAACGTTTCCTAAAAGTTTCACCTTAATACTCTTAGCGTCATTAGTTACAGTAGCTGTAGTGGTAGCACTAAAAGTATACATATACTACCTTCTGGCTAGTTCAAAATCCCCCACAATTTATTCCTAAAAGTCTAAATTAATAATATAAGTTGTTCTTGAGATATTGATTTGTCACTTTTTTGAAAGTCCACATGCTCATAGGTTGGTTTTGATTTAGTTTAACGTCCGCCTAAATATTTCTTATATTTGATTATTGAAGACATTGTTATATTCTCTTTGGACTACTGGTTACGAAATGACTATCTCACAATTTCGATCGATTGTGTTTGGGGAAAAGAGGATATCAGGGGAGGGGGGGGGGCTATTTTCTCTCCATCTCGCTTGGTTCTTAAAATGGAACTAGGAGTATACATTTCCAATCAAATGAGCCTCCTCTAAAGTTCACTAGACCGCCCTTCATAAAAACCTTACATGCCCCCGAGGAATAACTTACATCCCTTACCCCTATACTCTGGGGGGTTGTGTCAACCCTAAACGCTGTGTTATGAGATTTTTGGACTATTTTCGAACGAATGGCTATCTCAAAATTTCTATCTGATACAATTGGGGAAAATATGACGTGGGGAGGGGTATAGCTGGCCTCCGATAAATTTGACTCTCTTTAACAATGGCACTTAAACTTCCGATTTCCAATTAGCCCCATCCGAAGTTTATACGACCACTTTTTCCATGCCCTCGGGACACTATAACTTCTGATTACCAATCCAATGAGCCCTCTCCGAAGTTTATATGACCATCATTTCTATAAAAGCCATATATGCACCCCGGGCGTAGCTTACAGCTCTTGCCCTGAGGGTCATGGGGGGGGGGGTCATTCTCAAATACCTAATTTCTGGACCTTTCAACTACGCTGAACAAAAAGGTTATCTCAAAAATCCTCATTCAATGTGCTTGGGGAAATGATTGGTGGGGGGGGGTTAACCTCCAATCATTTTTGACTGTTAAAAAGGCCAGTAGAATTTCTGATTACCAATCAAATGAGCCCCCTACGAGGTTTATACGACCACCCTTTCTATAAAAAACCTTATATCCTCCCAGGGCATAACTTACAACCCTTGCCCTGAGGGTTGTGGGTGGTTGTCATCCTCAAAGGTATAATTTCCGGACCTTTATACTACACAGAACAAGATGGCTATCTCAAAATTTTGATTGGACGTGTTTGGGGAAATGATTGACATGGGGGGGGGCTGGTTGCCCTTCATGATCTCTTCTTGAAGTTTCTATGACATTTCTTCCTATAAGAAGTGCCCCGATCTGAAAAATAAATAAATAGTGTATTGTGCCCACATCGCTCTTTACTTAAGCAGATAAACAAAAAAATCGCGAAGAAAGGAAACGAGGACAATTAACAGCCAGTGAAACAATAAAAAAGCCAGTTTTTCACTGGCTGTTAATTGTCCTCGTTTCCTTTCTTCGCGATTTTTTGTTTATCATGATTAGCCAGTGTGGTCTCAGAAATTATTTACTTAAGCAGAACTATCATGCTGCCTATGATATTTTGTTTTGAGCTTTATATTATACAGCATTGGAACTGCCGATTAGACCAGGTAAGCCCCCCCCCCTCCCCCTAAAATTCAGCCTATGGGTGCCCATGACGCAGTGTATTCTTTTTATTATAAAAATATTCACAATTATATTTTGTTCATTATTGTACATTATTATTTCTTACTAATATTATATATTAGGTTTTTGTTTAATATTTTGAGTCAAAAATTTATATATCGGCGGCATCGAAAAAGAAATACAGGATAAAACAAAAGAGGTCGAAGTTTTCCCCTAATGACAAAAATAAGCCTACGTCAAGAACGATCAGCATTAACAACAGAAGTCATTGTCATTATTATATAAAGGAGGACCTTTAAAATCAATGTCCTACATGTTTTCAAATAGCTTTCCCCGATCAATGGTGCGCTCAGTCATAAAATCTAGATTTTTTCCTGCTCCTCCATTTTTAGTCGTTCTTAACTCAATCCTAGCAGAATTTGAGGAGCGTTTCAAGTTCGTCGATAACTTGTCTGCAGTTCTCAAAACAATGGAAAATGTGGTTGCAAAGCGACAGTTAGACCTTCTACGATTTAATTTGCTGAAGCGGGATATCATGGCCAAGATGTGCCGTATCAAACTATTTCCTCTGCAACAGTAGTAGGTGGAATATTTACAAGTAATTAATCATTTAAGCTGCACTTCCGAAATATTGTACGCAAAGGCTGTCAATCAAGAGTTTAAGAAATGTGCGCGGGGTGGGCTTCACAGATTGTCTAACTCCTATTCGCGCATGTAACAGACATCAGGCCGAAACTCTAGTATTGCTATCTATTTCAGGTCCCAAAACTACGCTGTATATTTGTCAGCAGAAACAGAAGAAGTTCAAAAACTTGCTCAAAAATAAAAACTAGAAAAAAAAAAAAATACTGGGAACCCGCTGTAGAAACTATAAAAGTGTTTTGAGTTCGTGAACTTGCCCACTTTGTTTGACTGAAGAATAGTAAAACCCGGAAGCCGATCTTTCCAAATTAGAAGCATCGATCTATTCTCCCACCTTTCGCACCGATCAGCAGACTTTAGGGCATCTGAACAAACTACAAACTCTCAAGTGCTGTACTAACAGATCCGCAAACTTTCGCGTCATGGGATTCGAAAAAATTATACTTATATCTTTCGTTTCGTTAGTGCATTGAACAAATGACCTTTTTTGCATTTTCTTTGACATCGTATAAGTAGTATAACTTAGCGTTCATTTTCTTGAGCTATGATAGCTATTTAAGCAAACGAAAAAAAAACTGGAGTGGAAGGGCTCTTGTACAATTATAGGAGGTATTTATATTAGGTGCTTTATTTTTATAGCTCCTACATTTACATAAATGTTTGTCCTATTTCGTTTGTGTGTAGGGCACACTAAGGCCTATCATTTCACCAAAATTCAGGAGACAACATTTTTTAGTTTTAGGGCTGAAATCCTCAACCTTATTTTAGACTTATTGAGTTTCCAGTGTTACTTAAAATCAACTTTGGTCAAGTTTCATAAATGGAACTATCAATAAATTAATGTTTGAGTTTGATATATTTTATTGCTTGATTTCAATAAGTTTCCCTCCCCAAGAAGTTTTTCTTTTTCCCTAAAAATATTTTATTCCAATATCAAAGTATAGGCCTATAATTTTAACGAAAAAAAAAATTAGTGTTGATCGAAACATCCAGGAAAAGAAATTTATTTGTTAACTTTAGCAGCTCTTCATGATTTACTGAAGAAAATCCCCTGAATTAACGGTTTCATCCTTATGCTGTTTATCCTTTCCCTCCAAAATCGGTGCACGACAAAAAATATTTCTACTGTAATTCGGTTTCAGTTAATGTGATAATTATTTGTTTTTGATATTACAAGGATGAAACTTCTAAAAAAGACACGAGAGGCTTACCTAAAGATTAAACCAGAGATAAAGAGAGATTACTGTCCTTTAATCTAGCGGTAATAATTGTGCTTTCATTTCATTGGTTTATATTTGTGACGTATTTCACAAACCAATCACGTTATTCCGTAAATATACATAAGAAAGGGAGAATTTTGGAGACACAAAAACCGCAAGGCAGGTCGTTCCCAAATGATGCGGCGAGAGGTCGTAAGAAAGAATTTAAAGAAAATTGGAACTTCACAGTAGGGCATAAAGAGTAAAACTCTGAACAGATTGGGATGGAGGAGGAGCGCACGCAGCTGTGTTGGCCCCAGGCAGCTTGGTGCTGCAGTGAGTTGTTAGTAGTAGTACTAGTAGGAATTGCTTTCTGAAAAAAGAAATTCTTCGATATTTAAAGAAACTAGAAGAACTAGGCGAATGAAACTTGGAGGAATTTCTACAAATATAAACTCCTTACAATCTCTGTAAGTTTCATTCACCAAACTCAAGTACTTTCTTTACACCACTAAGTTTGACCAGAAAGCTGTCGTTTACTTTAACGTTTAATGGAAAACTTGAAACCTCTAAATATTTCTGAGAACATATTAAAATAGGCGAAGACAGATTGGATCAGTCGATGCAGCTTGTTTGGTTTGAAGAGTGGACTGCAAATCTAAGCTTTTCTGAAAAAGCGCCTTCTATGTTACTGTGGCTAAGTTGCCTCTATTGTCTACAGAAATGCCGGTGTCAAAAAGTCAAACCTGTAATTCTTACCCTGTAAATTATCAGTAGCTTGGTGGGTAATATTCAGAGTTTGTTTGTGTCTGCTTATATTTTTGAGGATCGAGGGTATTTAAGTTGAGTAAAATACTTAATAAGGCCGTACAGGGGGGAGGGTTATCGGGTTTGACCCCCCCCCCCCGGAAAAATGTTAGACCCGTGAAAAGGTATAAATAATGCACATGAGCAAACTTTTGATGCGCTTTGTTAAAAAAAATATAACCCCCCCCCCCCCCCAAAAAAAAAGAATCCTTGAACAGAAATCCTGGATATGCTCTTGGTACTTTGAGTATTTGCATATAAGAGATGTATTTGCATAGTATATATTGCAGTATATTCGAGCATTTCAGCGGTTGGTCATCATTCGAACAATTATTACCAATTTTTTTTTTATTCTTCTTCTATAGCCAGGTTGATTTTCATTTGGAGAAAGAGTTGTTGCCATGGTATAATTTCATTTTGAATACACATTTGACAGGCTCAAACGGCAGTAAAAATTGGTTGCAGGTGGACCTTGTGGATCTAAGGTCGGGTTAGCAGCTTCCTACTTTCGGCGCTCAAGAATCGCATATTGGGTTCGACCATACCAATTAATTACCCATACCAATTTCACGAGAGTTTAATGACGTCAGAGGTTATTGGGAGTGCTACTTCAATCGGTCTGGATTAGCTCTTGGATAAGCTATACCTGTTAATCCCAGAAAATGCAGGATAAATGACATTACTTGTAAACAAACAATACAATCATTTCAAAAATTGAAGAACATGTGAGAGTATATGCAGAGAACAAAAGGGGACAGCAAACGTGAAAGTGGTAAACCTTCAGTGACCTGTAAATAAGCTACGTTTACATTGGAGTGCACGTGATCATTGTTGGCATTCCTGGTTACCAACCTGGTAACCATAAGCGTTGGTTGCCTGGTTGTCCGTAAGCCTTTCAGCTAGCACTTGGCCGGATAAGGGATACTCGTGCGCACTCATAGAGGTGACTAAAACTGGAGATACCCGGGATTGCTAATTTCAGTGACATGAAGAGATCAACAAAATAATGTGTAAAACGATAAGATATATCTCCAAGGGGTCACAGGCTTTTAGAAGTCATATAAACCAGGTGGCGCGTGCCACGCATGACGAAAATTTACCACTTTGTGGCGGAACCGTGCGGCACGTGGCGCTCCGAGATGTACACCAGGTGGCGGAAAGTGGGAAACCCCTCGAGTACGCCAACATAAAAAAGGTCACAGCTAGGATCATTAATTGCAAAAACCGTCATGTTAGGAGAATATAATTCAATAATATAGAGGGGAAAAACTGGGAATGAATCGTCATTGGCGCATTAGCTCCTAGACTCCCCTCCCTCCAAGAATAAAAATAGAGTGAGAAGAACTAAAAAGTCTTGTGCTGCAGCTGAGTGCCGGTGATTGCCCTAACTGACGAATAAAGCTGGGATAAAAATTCCCAGAGACCCTACCCTCCTTAAAGAAATTATAAAACTTGTCAGAGCGTTATTTTTTTCGTTGATACAGTATGTAAGTGACACAGGAACCTCTTCTATATAGGGAGATGCTATCATACGACCTAAGGGCGTATCTAGGAGTTTTGTTGGGGGGAGGGGGTTTACAAATAAAAAAAACTCATCAAAACTTTGTTTATTACATTTTCGTTGCGTCTTACGAGCCAAACACAAATTTCGGGGGGAGGGGGGGGGGTGAAAAGCCGGTAACCCCCTCTCCCTGGATTAGGGCTTGATAAATCTGTTTTATTTAATGGATTGTTTAGCGCACCGAACTTCAGATGCCTTTGAGTCCCGAAGCTAAAATTCTGCTATCCTGATTCGAGATCCCGTGAGGCCACTGACTCGAGTACCGAAGACCCGCTGCGTTGAAGGAACTTTAAAACTTCGCATTAATTTTTATTATCAAAAATGCCCAGGTCGTTTTCGTCCTGTAAATCTAGTAGCTTCACGTGTTTCCTTTCCTTGCCTTTTTCTTCTCTCTTTTTTCTCTAAAATCCAATCTCGACTCTTCTTAACCGATTTCGATTGTCTTATTTGCTTCACTCTTTCCCTATAATGAAAAAAAAACAACAAATAAATATGATAAATCAATTTAATCGAAATTTATTACCCAAAAATGTATTCCAAAGGCAAAATAAGAGACAACGTTCAGACTAATTCTTGGAATCCAGTTGTGTATCTAGATTCATGGGGGAGGGGTCCATTGACGTCATTACAGGGGTTGTCAGAAATGATAGGTTTGACATTTCAGAGGTAAACTAGGACCCTGGCAATATGTTCCCACATATTCAAAAATGACATACCACGCATAAAGAAGGGAAAGAATATAGAAATCTTACACCCACTCTTATTTCTTAAACAACAAACATTTCCTTTCCACCTTTATGACGAATTTCTACCGATTTTACCAAATCCCATCGGGTCTTCAGATCCCTCTGCACCATAATCCCACGATTCTTCCTGCTTCCCATGATTTCGAATAATTCACCTGCAATGCACCATTTTTTACGAATGTAAGCCCCAGCGGAATAAATTATGCATGCACCTACTTATCCCCCCTCCCTCTTTCCTATCGAAAAACTAATCTGTTGTTGAGTGAATACCCAGCCGTATTATACCCAGTGAATACCCAGCCCACACTCTGACAGACCTCCTCCTCCTTTCCACCCACCATGTTGCCATGCACTTAATACCTATTCCGACAAAGTTTTATGGTCTTTATAGGTGATTAATTAAAAAAAACTTTTTCCACAAAATAAGTTTTTCAAAGAAAAGTAAAGAACTACATTAAACCAAAAATGAGCAAAAATAAAACCAAATAATCGACCAAGCGTGAATCTACCACAAATCAGCATCGATAAATAAATGAAACCCAAAACGAGCGGAAATTACAATAAATAACCAAGTCAAAGTCAAAACGTGCAAAAATTAACATGAGTAGGGCTCAAAACCCCTATGCCTTCCAAAGACCAGAACATAATTTGTACTTTACTGAAAAAATATAAATGTTTTTACTTTCATAGCTTTAATAAATCAAATAATATTAACATTTTCACTACTAAATATCAGTATATGTATATTAAGCTGACAATGCATTCATTTGTATTTTTTTCAGTAAAGTGCAATTTATATTCTGGCCTTGGGAAGGCATAGGGGTTTTGCGCTCAACTTATGTTAATTTCTGCTCGTTTTGAGTTTGACTCGGTTACTTATTGTAATTTCTGTTCGTTTTGGGTTTCATTTATTTATCGATGCTGATTTGTGGTAGTTTCACGCTTGGTAGACTATTTGATTTTATTTTTGCTCATTTTTTGTTTAATGGAGTTCTTTACTTTTCTTTGTAATACATTATAAAAGTAATATATTATACCTACATCGATCTTTACTATAAAAATGTCAAGCCTTCCAATAACTTTCGACTATTAAAAAGGGGCACTAGGCCTTTCGATTTCCAATCGAATGAGCCCTTTTTGAGTTTCTACGACAATGCTTTCTATAAACACCTTAAATTACAACCCTTAAATTACAACTTCTATAAACCCAGGGCATAAATTACAACCCTTACCATAAGGGCTGCTAGGGTGGTTGCCATCCTCTAAGACCTGATTTCCAGAACTTTCAACTACATTAAACAAAATGGCTATCTCAAAATGTTGATTGTATGTGTTTGGGGTCAATTCAGTCCTTTCAATTTTCAATCAAATGAACATTTTTTAAGTTTCTACGACTACGCTTTCAATAAAGCCTTATATGCCACCAGGGCATAACTCACAACCCTTCCCCTCCGGGCTGGGGGGGGGGGTTGTCATCCTCAAAGACTTAATTTCCAGAACTTTCTACTATGTTGAACAAAATGGCTATCTGAAAATGTTGATTGGATATGTTTGGAGGAATGCTGGGCGTGAGAGGGGGTTAGTTACCCTCCAATCACTTTCAACTATCAAAAAGGGCACTAGCCCTCTCAATTTCCAATTGAATGAGCCCCTTTTGAAGTTTTTATGAAAAATCTATCTATAAAAACCTTATATGCCCCCAGGGTATAACTTACAACCTTTGCCCTTGGGGCTCTAGGGGATTTGTCATCCTTAAATACATAATTTCAAGAACTTTCAATTACGTTGAACAAAATGGCTATCTCTAATCTTTGATTAAATGTTTTGGGGAAATGGTGGGCGCAAGAGGGGGGTTAATTACTCTCCACTCCCCTTCGACTGTTAAAAAGGCCAATTTCGATTTCCAATCAAATGCACCCCTTTTGAAATTTCTACAAAAACTTTCTATATAAACCTTATATGCCCCCAGGGCATAACTTACAACCCTTGCACTGAGAGCTCTGATGGGGTTTCATCCTAAAAGACCTAATTTCCAGAACTTTCGGCTACGTTGAACAAGATAGATATCTCTAAATTTTGATTGGATGTGTTTGGGAAATGGTGGGCGTGAGAGGGGGGTTAGTTGCCCCTCAATCACTTTCGACTATTAAAAGGGCACTAGCCCTTTCAATTTCCAATTGAATGAGCCCTTTTTGAAGTTTCTACAACATCACTATCCACAAAAACCTTATATGCCCCCAGGGCATAACTTATAACCCTTTCCCTGAGGGCTGGGGGGGGGGGGGGTATCATCCTTAAAGACCTAATTTCCAAACTTTCAACTACGTTGAATAAAATGGCTATCTAAAAATTTTGAATTGATGTGTTAGGGGAAAAGGTAGGTGTAACAGGGGGGGGGGGGGTTAATTGCCCTCAAATCACTTTCGAGACTATTAAAAAGGGCACTAGCCCTTTAAATTTCCAATCGAATGAGCCCTTTTTCAAGTTTCTACGAAAAAGGTTTCAATAATAACTTATATGCCCCCAGTGCATAACCCTTGTGGGCATAACCCTGAAGACTGTGGGGGGAGTGTTCTAATGAAAGGTATAACTTCCTTTGCGTGGAACAAAATGGCTATCTCAAAGTTTTGATTGGATGTGTTTGGGGAAATGGTGGAAGTGGAAGGGATGTTAGGTGCCTTCCAATAACTTTCGACTATTAAAAAGGGCACTAGCCATTTGGATTTCAAATCGAATGAGCTCTTTTTGAAGTTTTGACGACAACGCGTTCTATAAAAACCTTATATGGCCCCAGGGCATAACTTACAACCCTTGGCCTGAGGGGTGTGGGGGTTGTCATTCCAAAAACTTAATTTCCAGAACTTTTAATTCCGATGAACAAAATGGAAATCTTAAAATTTTGATTGGATGTTTTTTGGGAAAAGATCGGCATTAGAGGTGGGTTATTTGCCCTCCAATCACTTCGACTACTAAAAAGGGCACTAGCTTTTTGAATTTCCAATCGAATGGGCCCCTTTTCAAGGTTCTACAACAAAGTTTTCTATAAAAACCTTATATGCTCCCAGGACAGAACTTACAACCCTTACCCTGAGGGCTTTAGGAGAGTCCTCCTCAAAAATATAATTTCCATCTGGAAATCAACTACGCTGAACAAAATGGCTATCTCAAAATTTTGATTGGATTTGTTTGGGGAAATGGTGGGCGTGGAAGGGGTGTTAGCTTCCTTCCAATCACTGTCGACTTTTAAAAAGGGCAAAAGCCACTCCAATTTCCAATCGAATGAACCCTTTTCGAAGTTTCTATGACAACTCCTTCGATAAGAAGTGCCCTGGTATGGAAAAAGAAAAAAACAATAATAATACATTGTACGAACATCGTTCTTTACTTAGGCAGCGCTATTGCACTGCCTATGATTTTGTCTATTCGAATAGACTCATTTTTCGTCATTCCTAATTTATTGAACCTGAGGCCAAAATGTGCTAAGTATGACAGAGCAGTAGAAGAGCACCAATTATTACTAATAATAATTCATTATTTATATTTCTCGTTCCCAAACCCTTTTATATTTAATTTTGAAAACTTAATTCTAAATTAATTGAAAAGAAATTAATCCAAAGTAATTGAAAAGGGGTTATGATACCCACCTTTTCCTGAAAACCGTATATTTGCAAACCACTCCTTAAACTCGGCTAATCTGTGAAAACAATTCTAATCCTCAAACTAAAAGATAATCCTCAAACTAATCTATCAATTAGTCTAATCTGTTTTCTTCTACCTCATTTGTTTGTCAATATATTTAAAAATTTATTTTAAAAGTTATTTAGAAGAAGATATCTTGAAATTTATGTAGTTATTTTTTCTCGGTCGCATAAATGATTCAAAAATGAAGCCTCTTGCGCAAATACGATTTCGACATATCCCGGATGCCTTAAAAATACCTTCCTAGCACAGAAAAATTATTCCTTAATACCAGTAAAAAAAAGTTAAAAAAAGCAATAATATTTTTGTTTTCGCTTTTTCTACTCTCGTGTAAAATGTACGCAGTGCACATAGCGCCTATTGAATTGTCCCGACTAATATTTTTTTTTATTAGACGTTGTAGGATTTTGGGGCGGACAGGGGGGTTTTAGGGGGGGACAGAGGGGGCAGTTGCCCCGGGTGCAGAAATACTAGGGCCGCAAAATTAAAAAAAAATAATCTAACAGTTATAATTATTTTGTCACTTTAGATTTTTTTTTTTTTTTAATAAAGTAGAGGCGCAGTTGGCAACAAGTATATGCAAACTGAGCCCGAAACTTTTATTTTTCCATATTTGCATCACCATTCCTTAAAATTAAAAGTAAGCAGACCAGATTTAATTAATTTTAATTTTTTTGTGACATTTTGTATTCAAACTTGTTCGTATTTTACTGGATGTGTAGATAACTAATAATTTTGCAGAGTCTAAAGTAAGAAAAGTCAGATTTAAATAAATGGAGAATTTTATTAATAAATGAAAATTTTGTTAAAATTAGCCTCTAAAATTTTTGGGAGACAAGGGGGGCACTAATCAAGATTTTGTCCCGGGCGTAAGAGAGGCCAGAACCGCCACTGTGTAGGATAAACGTAATAATTAAGATTTTAAATTTGAATTCAGTAAGTATTTGACAGAGCTGCCAACATGCAAAAGTAATTCTTTTCTGCAGAAAAAGTAATCCCAGCTGGGTAATGGTCAAATGGTAAATCCAGCTGGGTTTATTGAGAAGCGTATTCGTGCTTTCTCTTCTGAATGCCAGAAGTCTTCCCTTCTTTGGTAATTTCTGTTTGTCCCTTGTTCGTAGTTGTCAAAGTTTGTTTTTATTTCAGTTTTTTTCTTTTTCTTGATTTTTACTCGGTCTTATTTCTGGGCTCTGCCCATTTTTTTGTGACGGGTTATAATTCGAATGATGATGATAAATAAACAACTAACACAAGATTTATTCATAATGAAACAAACATACAATGAAAATGAACACACTATACTAATCCCCACGAACACTCCTTGAACTGTAAAGAAGGGGGGCAAACGAGTCATTTATTGAATAATTCATCAGAGAAAAGGAAAAAATTGTCTAAAAGAACTAATAAACAGATTACATAAATTAAATAGTCGTAATTATCATCAATAATAATTGATTTTTTGAACGCACGCACGCACTATTTTTTTTAATCTATTAACCCTGATGAGCTGCTTCTCTATTAAACAAGTCCTCGGAATACTTTATTCACAAAAAATCATAAACTTTTTTACAGTGCGCGTGTCTTCTCTACCCTTCAGTGGCGGATCCAGGACTTTTTTAGAAGGAGACGCAAAATAGGTTGATTTGCGCAAAGACGCAAATTAGGGGGAGGGGGGGTGCAAAATAGGTTGATCCAATAAACTGGCGTTAGGAGCAAGTTTAATTAACGCAAACTTGCGTAAATTACACTACTTCAGACTATGTTAGGGGGGCGCCCACTCGCCCCTCCCCTGGATCTGCCACAGTTACTCTTTACCCTCCTTCACGGATTGGGGATGGGGTATGGATTCACACATGAGGAGGGACACTGGTAGCCACGACAATACATGTTTAGAGGTAGCTATAGAGAATAAGATAAGTAAAACTTACACTACTTCAGACTATGTTAGAGGGCGCCCCCTCGCCCCTCCCCTGGATCTGCCACTGCTACTCTTTACCCTGCTTCACGGATTGGGGATGGGGAATGGATTCACACATGAGGAGGGACACTGGTAGCCACTAAAATACATGTTTAGAGGTAGCTATAGAGAATAAGATGCCAGTAAAACGGAATAAACAGGTATTTAGAACAGCATCCTCTATAGAACATGATATCAATGTTTTTTAACCTTCAGCACTGCATTTTTTTGTTAAGCAGACACTTAAATTTATTACAGAAAAATTTTATAAGACAGAAGTTTTTAAGAAAATAATGGTTTTGGAAATTAAGCTATTTATGTGGGTAAATTAATAAAATTCAATTGGTTTTCTTTGGTTTCCCATGGACCATAAATTAAAAAGTAGCCTCTGCATTTCTTATAGAAAACAGGCAGAGTCATCTTAATAAATAAATAAAATAAAAATACCATCAGGAGACATCTGTTCCTTAAGTTCTCATTTTAGAGGGCATTTTCAAAAAGAAGGAAGTAACGTTAGAACATTATTTATACTTCGTAACACTACTCTGTCTGCAAATGTTCTATATATAAGAATTTTCACAGGATTTGTTATTTGTTCACAGGAGAATTTTCTTTGGTTTTACATTATATCCAATTACATCTACCTATATGTTTTGTTATTGTCCCGTAGTAACTCTTAGATTTGAAAACACGTTATACAACGAGTGCCTGAAGTTATCCAACCAAGCAAGTATATCTCACTATACAGTCGCAAGGCTTCCCATCTTCATAAAAGACTATACACTTTTTTTTTGCCTTTTGTTCGGCAGATTCTGCTGCTAGTATTAAAATGATTTTATCATTATGCTGTTGAGCAAAATTACGGCTTTCAAAGATTTTGTTTCTCGCATAGCTTAGTAAAATAAGAAATAGTAAGTAGTAACCGAGACTGTTTAATGGAGGATAAAAACTTATCTGAAGTTTACAAAATTCGTAATAATCGTAAAAAAAAATCCTTTTTTTCTAGCCAACTAAATAGTATAGAAGAGAAACAAAACTAAACTGTCTTAGCTCCAGAAATCAACGGGGAGTAAATGCCCTAGTTAGACCTTTAGTGAGTTTAGCTTGATACGACCTATGCTTAATCCATAAATTCCTGCTATCCCAATATTCACTGTAACGGTTTAAAAGATCTCAAACAAACACAGCCGAAAATAAAGGCTAGTAACCTACTTGCGCCTTCTGGACTCCAGTCCGGATTCTACCTCTGTGGAGGCTAGAGAAAGGGCTAATTTTTCTAATCCAACATCTAAAAGAGCAGGTTACTGGATATCAAGAGAAATTGGTGGAAAGCGAGTGCCTATTTTCCCCATGGAACGTTTTTGGAGTCCAGATCCCTTCCAATCTCTGCGGGGAGTTGGGTGGATCCCTTAGCTCTTGTCATCAGAAAATCTACCAGAAATGGCTGTTGGATCTCAAATAGAAAGTAATAAGTGTTCTATGTCCATTTTATGAGGGGCCATACCTAGTCTGACCTCTGGGGAAAAGAATAAAGGTGACCCAAAATTTTGATCCTCCTGACATGTTCCAGAAGGCGTCGTCAGATCTTAGTCAAGTTTAGCGGAAATTAAGAGCTATCATTCTAATTGTCCCTGTTTGGAGTACGTAACCCAATCCTATCTCTGTGGGGGAAAGGGGCAAGGGAAGGATGTGCATAAATTCTAGTTATCATAATATCCACAAGAGAGGGTTGTAGGATTTAGACCCAAATTTGGTAGAAAGCAAGAGTAACGTGTCTTATCTGCTTTTTGAGGGTTATCACCCAACCTGCCCCTTGGGGGAGGGGGAAGGGGCCCTCCATTCTAACCATCATATCTACCAGAACGGAAGGTTCAACATAAATCGGACTTGGTGGGAATTAAGAGTTAATGTCCTGTTTGTACTTTGTCTTGTGCATGACCTCATCCAACTTCTGTAGGGGGAAAGGGTCCTTGAATTCTTGTCCTAAGGCATCGACCAGAAGAGATTGTTGCATCTCAACTAAACTTGATGAGAGATAACAACTAATGTTCTAGTAATACTTTTCGTGGGTCCAGGCTAGATCTGACCTACGTGGGCTAAAAGGGCTAGATTCAAGTCATTAAGGAATTTATCAAAAGCGGCGGTCATATTTCAACCAAACTTTTTCAGAACTAATATTTAATCCCTATTTTTTAGATTCCAAGGTCGAATAGACCTATCTAAGATAAGAGGAAAGGGGATCTATAAGTTATTGTAATGAGCACATCTGCCTAAAGGCTCATTAAGCTATTGCTGATACCAGAAAATGCTGTTTAAGTTATCAAACCGGTCTTATAAGTCCCTCCTATCCCCACTCTCCTAAAAAAGGGTGCTAAAAACCATGGCTGTTAAGGATGCTCGATACCATAAATGTCATTTTGCGAGTCTCAGCACCAGCTGACAGTCTCAAAGACAAAGAGCCCATTAGCGTTTTTCCAAGCCCTAAAGGTAGCTTTGGAGGCAATTTTGGTAAAACTTGTTAGGGGATCTTACTTGTGTCAACGGTTCGAAAGCTAACGAGAGTCCAGTTTAAACCAAAAAATCCCTATAATCACTTACTAATTTATAAGCAAAACGCTGCCTATTCAATATACAGGGTTTGTCCA
This sequence comes from Artemia sp. Qi Xiang Cuo, assembly GCF_049724085.1. Taxonomy (NCBI): domain Eukaryota; kingdom Metazoa; phylum Arthropoda; class Branchiopoda; order Anostraca; family Artemiidae; genus Artemia; species Artemia sp. Qi Xiang Cuo. The sequence goes on along the minus strand of NC_142809.1, from coordinate 53,244,981 downwards.
GAAAGTAAATGGACTGAGTCGATTTAAAGACATTTATTGAGTCAATCGTTACAATTCTTTGAAAACTTTCAAAATAGGCTCCTTTTACGTCAATGCAGCGCTGCCAGTGCGATTTCCAAGCATCGAAGACGTCGAGGTATACATTCTCCGGAATAGCCTTGAGAGCCGCGGTGCATGCTGCATGGATCCCCTCTGTCGCCTTAAAATACTTGCCTTTCAACGGCCTTTTCAGGCGAGGAAACAAAACCAGTCCGGGGGGGGGCGATAGATGGGCTGTAGGGCGGCTGCGGAAGAATTGGGATGCCAGCCTTGGTCAGGTAGCTGTTCAAGGGAAAGGCGGGGTGAGCCGGGATGTTGTCACGGTGCAACTTCCAGTCGGGTGCGATGTCTTGTCGGACCCGATTAACCCTTTGTTTGAGTCTCTTGAGCACTTCCACATAAAACTTAGCGTTGGCGGTTTGTACAGGAGGAAAAAACGCATGGTGGACGATGCCTTTGATCAAAAAAGACAACGAGCATCGTTTTCACTTTGGATTTGCTCATTCTTGCCTTTTTTTGGGCGTGGAGACACCGATGTGTGCCACTCGGAAGATTGCCTCTTTGTCTTGGGATTATGCTCAAAGATCCAGCACTCGTGACCTGTGATTACGTTATTCAGGAATTGGCGGTCTCTTTCACGCATGTTCAAATTTTCTTGGCACACTTCCACTCGCCGCGATTTCTGGTCTTCAGTGAGCACTTTTGGGACCATCTTCGCACACACCTTGCGCATGTTCAAATGTACCGTTACTATGTCATGAAAGACAGATTTTAGTAAATTTAACATTTGGGCAATTAAAAGAATACTTAGGCGACGGTGTGGGTTCAAAACTTTGAGCACATGAATCATATTGTCAGTTTTTGTCGAAGTCGAAGGTCTTCCAGAACGTTCTGCATCGGCGACCTCTTCCCGGCCCTCCAAAAAGGCCTGGTGCCACCGAAACGTTCCACTTCTTGCAAGGCAACATCTGGGTAAGCCTGCTTGATCATATCAAACGTCTCTGTTGCAGATTTACCGAGTTTCACACATAATTTAATCCCGTACCTCTGGTCTAACGAACGCTGCATTTTCGGCTTGCATCACTCACAGAAAACACGTCACACAATAATGCCTGTCATGACTCTCCAGGTGCTCGGAGACAACTGTCCAGCAGCTCGGTTGTTAGCAAGGAAAGCCCTCTACCGAATCCAGTCGGAACGCGCACACTCCGAAGTACAGTCGTGGTGAAAGAAAATTAGTCCTATTACTTTCCGGACAAACCCTGTACATACAGCATACATAATATGCATCATGTGCCAACAAAGATTTTAATCGAGGTAGAGTGCAACAGGAAAGTTTTAAAGCTGTCAAGTTATTCAATGATACCTCTTTGGAGCTGATTTTTGATGTTTTCCGAGCAGGTATACTAGAATATTTTTAGACACTGCCCTTTCTTGGCACACAGAACACTACAGAACACAAGTTAGAGAAAACCAGAGAATCTATAGTTTCAGAGATATCTCGTCAATTTTCTGTAGCTTGGCGCGAGAGTGCAATCTGGTCTTAAAGACTCTGCTGAGACTATAATTGATGAGTTGTACAATTCTGTGTCACAGGAGTTCAAGCCCATCCTAGGCAGTAATGAACGAGAGCTGAAAGCATGTGGAATGCTAACCCTTAATCTGGAGAATCGAATTGAAAAAATCGAAGCCTAAGATTGACGATATGGATCAAGAAAATATCTTGGACAGTCTTGTTTTCAACGGTTATTTTCCGGTTTAGGAAACAGGTTTTTCAATGGTCTGAAATAAAAGCTAGGAGTTGACCTTAAAACGACTTTGCTCAATGTCCTATCCACACAGATGGGTGTTACTGGTATGTCTTCTGGCAAATTATCGAATATTTTCTGGTTTAGAATGATTGGGCCTCATACTACTAGTGACAAAGTTTTCCCAGTACTAGTGCGATTTGCTAGCAAAGAAGTCGCTTTAAAAGTTTTTTCACAGAAGTCTAAACTAGCTGGTTCGGGCATCTTTGTGTCGGAATCCCTTACAAAGCGACGTCGTGATTTGCTAAATGCCACAAGGGATCAGTTCAGTGTCAAACATGTATGGACTGACCGCGGCAACATACTAGTGAACCGTCTGCGCGGAAAATAAGATCCGTTGGTGAATGCATTTGAAATAGTATTCGTGTCGTTTTTCGTCGTTTTTTTTTTCTTTATCTTGTATTGCTTCTTTTTTTTCTTACTACTTTTTCGCTATTTTTGTTATTTTCATAATTATTCTCAAAAATTTGTTGATTGTCAGTCTTGCATTTTTTTTTCCTTACTTTTGTTTCTTTTCATTTAGAGATATTTGTTTGGTCCGTGTATTTTTCGCTATTTTTGTAATTTTCATTATTATTCTCAAAAATTGTTGATTGTCAGTCTTGCATTTTTTTTTCTTACTTTTGTTTCTTTTCATTTAGAGATATTTGTTTGGTCCGTGTATTTTTCGCTATTTTTGTTATTTTCATTATTATTCTCAAAAATTGTGTATTCTCAGTCTTGCATTTGTTTTTCTTCCTTTTTTTTTTCTTTTCATTTAGAGATTTGTTTAGTTAGTGTATCTATCTACTCTTACTGCGTCTATACTTGATTATTTAATGAGCCGACCTTTTCGTCTAGAAGAGGTTTTGTCGGCATACAGGTCTTGAACCGTGTATGAACCAAGTTAGACTTCAACAGTTAAGAAATAGTGCTTATGTTCAAAATTCGCAGTTAAACCCCAGGGAAGCTGCCTGGAATTCCCACCTTACTACTTATTATGAGGATGTGCTGCAATTTCTCTCTGAATCTGAAAAAAAAAGTAAAAAAAAAAAACTGTTCCCCTGGACCAGACTCAGGTTTATTCGGAAAAATCATGAAAGATTTTTAGAGCAGTACGACTTTTACGTTAGTGTTTCCACAGCAGAAATAAAAACACTAACAATCACTTGGTTACCAAAGGCAACGACACCTTCAAAGGGAAGCTATACCCTACTTAAGCTGTTGGTACCCTATAGTTTGAGCTTTTTCTTGCTGTTTTTTCAACCAATTTTTTTTTCCTGAAAAATTAGTTTTATTGGTATATGTTTACGTTTTTTGAGTTGGGAACATTCTCTCTCGTTGTATTCTTGTCCAGATTATAGTTTAGAGACAAAGGACCGAACATTCAAAACAAAGGACAAACTGAAAAGGGAAAAAACTGAACAAAGGACAAAACTGAACAAAGGACAAACAGACAAAGGACAGAGACAAAAGGACACAGACAAAAGGACTGAAGGACTGAACAGGGGAATTGCGTGTTTGATTTCAAAGTCTTTGCTATACCATGTAAGAAATGATATTGATTTTTGGATAGAGGGTAAGTTTGAAAGTCTTAGTCTGGAATAAGATTTAGGAAGTAGAAAACTTTTCATTAGTGTTGTGTATAGGCCAACGAGTGCTAGCTGGGAAAAATTTGAGCGTGAGTTTGATCAACTTGCACGTGCGGCGTCTCGGACAGAATTAGATTTTATTTGTGTGGGTGATTTCAACTTTGATCTGCTTTTATTGAATGGAGTGAATCTTGATTATTCTAATTTGATGGCTGCTCACGATCCTTGCTGCTCACGATGGCTGCTCATTTTCCCCCTTGTGAATATTCCAACACGTGTTACGAGTCATTAGCCACTCTCACAGACAATATTTTTGTTGGTTCGAAGTATATGGACCGTAGTTATGCTTATGTGGCTCTATAGCCTTGTTCGGACCATTTCCCAGTTGTCGCAAACAGTTGAAAACAATAAAATCTGATTCAACAGAGACAGATGGCATTAATCTTAAAAATTAATCTTTTCAATCAGTGTGTGTTATTTAGTACCATGCCTCGTCCACATAATCAATCCTTCCCTCCAAACCGGCGTATTCCCTGATGCACTTGGAAGTTTTTTTTTTAACTTTTAAAAAAGCTTATTATTCTACTTAATCAGCCCTTGTGTTTCAGGAGTCATTCTTAAATAATTGGAGAGAAGAGTCAAACTTTAGCGTAAAGAGCAATGTATTGAGGAGGAAGCAAACCTCTCATTTAAGTTATAATTTCTGTTCGTTTTCAGTTGTAATGCTGCTCCTTACTTTCAGTTGAAAAAACTTGTTTATTTTATTTAATACGTTCTAAGATCACACTGGCTATATATATGGCTTTTGCTAAAAAAACGAGAGAATATAAAAAAAAGGAAAAAATATGTAACTAAGATACAGGCTATTTAAATAGAAATACTGGAGATATCCAATAAACCGAATTACAACTAATGTTCTTTCTCGTTTTAATATTAATAAAAATCAGGAGTTAATCGCTAGGGTTCTTGCCCGATCTAATTTGTGAATAGTCTTTCATTTATTCTGGCTTCTTTTTAATTTTTTTCAGTGTTACATATGCTTTTTTTATTTCCATTTCAAAAGGTTAGTTTTTATAGTGCCGAGGGCAGCTTGGCGGAGGTCTTTGCTGAAATAGTTGCTTTTGTCATTTCGCTTCGTTTTTTTTTGTTTTCTATTATGTTTCAATTATGTTCTATTATATTTTCTATTATGTTTTCTCTTATATTTTCTATTATATTCTATTTTCTGTTACGTTTTTTACTTTTTGTATTTTCTCGTTTTTGTCAAACGCCAAATTTAAACCCCTAACCACACTTCATTCGGAGGAGTACATTTGAACACAGCTTATAATGTGGGGTCTAAGGGCTGTGGGGTCTAACAACTGGGGTCTAACTTTTACTGGGTAAATGGTAAGCTGTACCAAGATGCATTAGCAATTAAATTAAATGCTTACCTTTTACTGAAGATGGCATGATTAGAGCTTCCTTCTTCTACTCCAGTTTGGCCTTGAGGCAATGGCTGAGGACCACCTGTCATCAAAACTAAAAAATATTTCTTCGCTTTTGTACTATTGGGAAAATCAACAACTAAACCACCAGTAAAACCACTTTTCATTGCCTGAGTAGTGATCAGCTCAATTTGTTTTGGGTTTTCTGGGTAAAATTGTAAGGCGGCTCTAGCTCCTCTGTTCTGAAAATAATATAATTATTTTTATAGCTAGAACTACTGATATAGTTTGACACTTGCTCCAAAAAAATCACTGGGCCATTGTGGTCACGACCATCGGGCCATAAAGCAGCTCTTGCCTCTATTCTGAAAATAGGAATGATTATTTTTGTAGCTATATAAAACGACATGATTTGATATTTAATGTGAAAAAAAAAACAGGTCTTCGTGGTCATGGCCACCAAGCGATAAAGCGGCTCTTGCCTCTATTCTGAAAATAGGAATGATTATTTTTGTAGCTATATAAAACGACATGATTTAATATTTAATGTGAAAAAAAACAGGTCTTCGTAGTCATGGCCACCAAGCCATAAAGCGGCTCATGCTCCCTTGGCCCGAAATGAATAATTATTTTCATAGCCAGAAATACTTATACGATTTGATACTGAATATGAAAAAATAATCGAGTCATCGGTGTCGCGGCCACCGAGTCACAAAGCGCCTCTTGCTCCTCTGTTTTGAAAATAAGAATAATTATATTTATTTAGAACTACTGATATGATTTGACATTTGCTAGAAATAAGCCACTAGGCCATCATTGCCACGGCCACAAGGCCATAAAGTGGCTCTTGCTTCTCTATTCTGAAAATAAGGATAATTTTTACAGGTAGATATACTAGTATTATTTGATATTTAATGCAAAAACAACCACCAGATCAACCTGACCATCGCCACCAGCCCATAAAGCGACTCTTGCTCCTCTGTTTCGAAACTAAAATAGCTATTATTATTATTATTTCATTACCCATTATTAAACATACAAAATGATGTAAATGGAGTAAAAGAAAAAAAAGTAACATCAAATACGTAACAACAAAATATCCGAAGAAAACTCAACTACAGAAAAACAAGATTAAGAACATTCCTACAACAAACAAAAAAGACAAATTTAAGTTATTGCGACATATAATGAAGAGAGGCTTGGTTCAAACGCCTTTGCAAATCGAGCACGGCGATTCAGTACAGCTACTTCAGAGATATATTCGAATTCCTCATCCAAACTGGAAGACGAAGCAGATACTTGCCATATCTGTAGAAAATAGACCGAATACTGCGGCGATCAGACGAGGTAAATATTTTCCAAAACGGAGATAGGGCTAGTACATGTGGCAAAACAAAAGCGTTATACACCCTTGCAAGCAGAAAACGGTTAAAGTAGCACTTCATTGAAACGAGAATTCCATAAGCTCTGCGTGTCTTTACAGCGAACAACGAAACAAGGCAATCGCGGGTTTCTTTAAGATCGCTACAAATTGGAAGGCCGAGGTACATAATCTTAGACGAAGACGGCTATTAAATACGAGAACTTCACTCTTCTGGGGATTGAAAGAAAGACCTATGTTACCATACTCCTCACTCAAAACACGGAAATTCTCTTCGATGCCTATAAGTGTTCTACTCGCGTTCAAAATGTCGTCGGCATAATCGATCAGCGAAATATTGAGACCTCTAAAAATACATGTAGACTGAACCGCTTCTTGCGATGAAATAATACTATTATTGAATAGCGGTGGTGAAGTAAGTGCTCCTTGGCGTATTCCCTTCTCTACGGGTATAAGGCTAGAAGATAGGGTTAAAGCATTAACACACGGTACATTTACACGCGCTTTTAAATTACTATACATATTCCTCAATGCGCGTATAATAGACTTATCCACGCCACGCTATACGTATATACTGACATGGGTTTCATTGCAACTGACCTTCGTGTAAAGCAACTCCGTGCAACTGCATCCATATAACTGAATGCTCATACAAATGAACCCCGTGCAATTGAACCCTTATGCAACTCAACCCCAATTATTAGATAATATAGCTATATAGCTAAAATACTAAAATAAAATAGCTAATATAGCTATATAGCTATATTAAATAATATAGCTATATAGCTAAAATACAATTCTGTAAATGCAAAACTTCCTCCTCCCACCTCTTTCTAAAAAACAAAAATTTATCCTTCTGACCTATATATTTAAAAATTAGTAGAGCTTTTCATGCCCAGGGCCCAAACTCATCTGAATCTCATGGGTGCAGCTGCGCCAGTTGCACCTCATGGTAGATGCACCCTAGGACAGAGAAAACCACGGCCCATTGCAGCCAAAACCTTAAAAACACGTGAAAAACATTGGTTCGTCATAAAAATTTGACGCTTATGCTGATTCAAGAATGATAGCTATTACTTAGATTCAAATTAATAGTTAAAGTTTATTGTGGAAACAGACTTAAAAGAACTTTTAAAAACAGCTGGAAACGCTGATAAGTCTCCCTTTTTCTGTTTTATTTCTCCAGTATTAATAGGGCACTAGAACATCGTAGAGAGCTGTCATTTCAAAGCTAATACACACATTTACGAATTTTTTAAGAACAACACCATCATGACAACACCATCACGAAATGCTTTGTGGCACCAAAACGCGATTTAACTCTCATTTCTGGAGTACAAGGGCATGAAACCATAAAAGGTCTATAACTGAAATCTTCCTTACCAAAAAATGCTGTTTAAAATCCCCTTCTTGAATACTCCACTTCCTAGTCACATTTGCAAGTGGAAAATAAAAAAACTTTCGAAAAAACTACCAAGGAAAAAAATTATTCAAGTAGAAAAAACAAATATATATTCAAATATACAAATAGAAAACTGATTCGCTTATGATAGATACTATTTATCTTTATATCAGCCCTAAAATTAATTAGGAAACTGATTCTTGGGAATTCCGAAAAAGCGCTTGGTACCCGGACGTGTCTTCTTTTCTTTTTTTTACCCGCTAGCACTAGCAGTCGCTGGAACATCGTAGGGGCTCTGAAGTGGATAACCAACCAAGGTTCTCATAATTAGTGTTTTATTTCCTCCACGCCATAAAGGCGTGCATTAACAGGCCACTGGTTTTGATGTTGCAAAACATACTTCACCCAAAGTTCCAAATAAGTATGACAATTGATTCACTAAACCTGTTTCTAAGTATAATAATCGCTACCGTCGCAATCTTTTTTTAGAACCTTTTTTTGCAGAAATTTTTGACTGTAAAACTCTGGTTCTTCCCATTACCTTCCAATTTTTCTGCAAATTTTCTTGTACATCACGTTTAAATTTATGCCCGACCAGAGCTTTGGGTTGAGCTGAATCAAACAGGACTTGATTTAAAGGGGGGTTAGGTTATATGAGGGTTCAGTTGAACGAGAATTCGGTTAAATAGAGTTCAGTTAAACAAGGGTATAGTTGAACGGGGGTTCAGTTGCACGAGGGTTCAATTAAGTGGGGTTGAGTTGCATGGGTTCAGTTACACGAGGTTTAAGTTACACGCTCACCACTGATTTTAAATACAAAAAAAAACGGTGAATCATCGTTTCTAAGAAAGGTAATAGCTAGAAAGGCGGAAAAGGTAAGAAAGGCCAATAGCTTTTATATGAGGAGTTTTTAGCCTTATTTGGTTTTATAATCATTAAGCTTATCTTCATTTTTGAAACAGTCAACATTTTACATTTTTTTTTTGTGGTAGATATTTTATGTGTTAGTCCGTGTAGTTTTTCCATAGCACTAAAAAATAAGCTAAACTAGTCAAGCTAGAAACAGTGAAAATCGGTGCGGGATAGATATTTTACACTGACTGGCTCAATTTGATTTGTGTTCTCTGGATAAAATTGTGAAGCGACCCTTGCCCCTTTGTCCCGAATACAAGGATAATTATTTTTATACCTAGATATATATATATATATATATATATATATATAAAATATATATATATATATATATATATATATATATATATATATATATATATATATATATATATATATATATATATATATATATATATATATATATATATATATATATATATATATATATATATATATATATATATATATATATATATATATATATATATATATATATATATATATATATATATATATATATATATATATATATATATATATATATATATTGGAATTAAAAAAAGACGTGCAAAGATATCGCAATAATTTTAGTTTTAAGTGAAAGCCTGTACCTTAATCTACTTTTCTACATAATTTCCGTGAATATTGAGGCACTTATCATAACGTGGCACCAGCTTTTGAATACCTTCCTCATAAAATTCTCCCGCCTGACTTGTTAACCACTGTATCACAATTGTTTTGACTTCGTTATCGTCTTGAAGACGCTGAGCACCCAGGTGTCTCTTCAAGTGCAGTAACAAATGGTAGTCGCTGGGCGCAAGATCAGGGCTGTATGGAGGATGATCTAGAGTTTCCCATTTAAAAGATTTGATGAGATCTTTGGTCTGATTAGCCAAATGTGGACGGGCATTGTCATGCAGCAAAATGAAACCCTTACTCAACTTGCCATGTCTTTTGTTCTGGATTGCACGACGCATATTGTTCAATGTCTCACAATAAGACGCTGCATTGATTGTCTCATTACGAGGCAGAAACTCCCCTAGCAATACTCCTTTTTTGCCCCAAAAACTGTGCACATGATTTTCCGGGCAGAAATTGTTTGCTTAAACCTCACTTTTTTGGGTGATGATAAATTTCGCCATTCCATGGATTGTTGTTTTGATTCTGGTGTGACGTAGGCCACCGATGTTTCGTCACCAGTAACAATTTGAGTCTAAAAAATCTTCACCTTCATTGAGTACCGCTCAAGGAAAGTCAATGCGCTGCCTAAACGTTGGGTTTTGTGCAAATCTGTCAACATTTTTGGAGCCCAACGTGACTACAATTTCCGGTAATTCAACAGTCACAATACAACACAAAACACTACGAGAATATTGAAGAAACCAGTCGCACATTGATGAAATTGGAAAGCGTCTGTTTTTTCTCACCTTTTCTTCCACTTCCTGCACCAAATCTTCATTAAAGACCGAAGGATGCCCACTCCGATCTTCATCATGCACATTTGTGCGGCCATCTTTAAATGCTCTCACTCATTTCCATACCATTCCATCACTCATAATGATTTGTCCGTAAACTTCACAGATCTCACGATGAATATCGATCGTTTTTACACCTTTAGCGCTAAGAAATCGTATAACAGCCCGTACTTCACAATCGGAAGGACTCACGATTGTCGGAGGCATCTTAAACACTCAGTAAACAAAGTATACAATGAAGAATCAGACTGTAATGACGTCAGTGCGTAGGAAAGAGATGTAGGTAACCAGCGCGCATGCGCAGAACGCCGACCGTAGCGCTGCGGCGGCGGAATCGCAAAACGGTACTTACTTTAAAAACATGCCTCGTACTACTACTACTCAACTACTATGTAAGTAGTAATGGAAATGTTGGAATAAGAAACAAGTATAAAATACGATTAAGTATCAAAGAAAATCTTAATCTAAATTACAGTCAAATCAAATTGGAAGCAAAGACCTCACCAGAGATGCATACAGAGTTGAAAAGAATTTAAGCAGCCTTTTCGCAGGTGAATGTGAAGTTTTGTCTGCATTACATAGCCACTGAATTGCAGAAACGCTTATCGCTCCGTCAAAGCTGCCAGGTCGAAATGGTACCCCTTGGCCAATATCGTTCAGAACCAGATCACCTTCAACTTCTTTTTCGATGGCGACATCTGTATTAATATAAATTATGTAACAATCAACGACCAGTTAATTATCAAATCTATTTATTCCCACGTTATATAAATTATTTTACACGCATTTACAGGCGTAGTCTGACAGAAAACATTAACTAAAGAAACAAGGAATAGCATAAATCACATTAAATTACACAGGAAAATGTTTCACAACAAAATCTGCTGTTAGAAGACAAAGTAAAATTATAATAGAATGAAGGAACATGTCCGTTTAGGGTGTGTGGTTCTATCATTGATAAACAGGAAGGAGGAATTAAAATTTAGTACCTATGAAACGTGCAAAATTAAACAAGATGACAAGTGGCTTTGAACAGAAACATTCCTGGGTGTTACTGAATTATATATAAGTTTGAATAAATCCGAGCAGCTAAAGTAAAAGGATAAAGAGGCGATACGAAGTAACAAAAATACTGACGGAGTGGAAAGTTCCGCTCAAGGTAGCAGCATTAGCAAGAATAGTGGGTGCAGTGAAGATGTAAAAAGTATAACAGCCAAGGCACGTTTTTTCGCAGTAGCAAAGGTTTGCAAGAATAGGAATGAAAGTCTCGAACTAAGATTAGATACAACAAACCATGTGCCCTTCGAAAGGGCGAGGAAATAATTCAGACGTTTTAGAATGGAATTATCTAAGGACAGTTTAGAGTACTCGTTTGAACGACTGTATATCAAAGAATAGTCTGTACAAAAATAGCGGTTCACTCTCATTTTCTAGGGCTATAATGAAAGAAAAGTTGAAATGGTTAGGTAACATTTCACGGATAAGGGATGATAGGTTCATAAAAACTCTGCGCTTCGGAAATCACGAGAAAGAGGCCTGGGGGACGGGCCAGGTATAGATGACAAAGATCAGACCGACTAGCTGTTCTATCTTTTGCACTTAAATAGTTTAGTTTTAATTTTTATTTCGCTTAATACTTTTTCTATCATCATTTCATAAAAGTGTGTAAAAAAGAGTGCAAAGAGCAAATAATGGCCAAAAAGAGTGCAAATCCGGTCCGTGGTGTGAAAGAGTGCAATAAAAAGAAAAGAGTGCATTTCACACGAAAAGTGTGCAAGTTGGCAAACCTGTTTACGGCAGAATGTGTTCAAATGGATTCGGGACACTTTATAAGGAAAGATTTGAAAGAAAAAGGAAACGCATAGGAGGGAGTAAAGGATTTGACTTTGAACATATTGATGTGGAAGTGGAGATGATGTGTCTATAATCATTGAAAGGTAACAACGGCTGGGACATGTTTTACATATGAAGGCTGAAAGATTGCCAAAGATTATCCATCTAGGAGCTAAACAAAAAGAGGCCGTCCATCTAGGGCCGAACAAAAAGCAGATTGTTACCAAATGGGGTGGGAATAGGTCATAAGGAAGAATTTCGTAGAAATTAGAACTTCTTGGGAGGGGGTCAATAGAGAAGCTTTAATAAAAAAAAAGAGGGAGGTGGAGAAGGAGCTTCCACAGCTGTGTTTGCCTCTGGCGACTTGGTGCTGCAGTGAGTAGTTAGTAGTATTAGTATTTGGCATTATTAATCAATCACTAAGAAAATGATCACAAACCCACAAAATAAGCAAAACTTTGTATGCAGCCTAAGGCTATATCTGGACATTAGAGGGGGGAGGCTGGGATGCAATTGGAATGGTAAACTAGCATTATTATATTTGGAAAGAACATTATATAGAAGATCAAACAATGTTTCTGTTTATCTGGTTTCATATTAGGTTACAGGGAAATTTATACATAAAACTTAAACATTTATACATAATTTGTAGCCTAAATAGTCCAAGGCTTTGAGAACGAATTAATGGTACAATTCTAGTTTCAAGACTATTCATTATCTGGGGAAGTAGGCTAGTAAAGATATATGAGTTCAGGAAAAAAAATTATACACTCGAATTCTTTTTAGATATCTCCTGCTTCCTTCCCCTCAAAACAACACCAAGCATTTATAGCCTCAGACAAGCCTTGTGTTGTAAAAGTAAAGCTTTAAGAAACAAATCTACAGGACAGATAGTAATTTTTTTGAAGAGGTGATTAATATGCTACCTAAAGGGCAAATTTACAATTTAATTCCCATTCAGTACTCTTTCTAAATATAATAATTTATATTGCTGCAAACAAGTCCAAGCCCCCACCCCTCAGATCAATTCAAGAGGAGGGGGTTGAGGGGAATTTGCCAATCCCCCTTCCCCAGAACTTGAAACATACCTATTTTTGGGTGTTTTAATTGAAAATTAAAACAGAATGGAGGAGGACTGTCAAGCTCTTTGGGAAGGGAAGGTACACAACATAAGAATGTACTCATGAAGTAGTTTGAAGAATGTAATGTTCAAAACTCTGATATTTAGCAAATTGCATGATGCCTAGGGTGTTTTCAATCCTTAATTAGTGTCATCAAAATCGGTTTAGGTCAATTACCCTCCCCCTCTACATTTTAAAAACATATTTTGCCCTCTTCCCCAATGGCAGTTCTGGCCTATCTTGCACCCAGGGCAAAATCTTGATTTTTGCCCTCCCCCCAACCCTGTTTCCCTAAAGTTTCCAGACCAAATTTTAACAAAATTCTCATTGATTAAAAAATATTCATTTATTTACAAAATTTGGATACAAAATAAAAAAAAACATTGAAATTAGTTATATTCGGTCGTCTTACTTTTATTTTCAAAGAATGGTGATGAAGATATGGGAAAATTAAAATTTCGGATTCAATTTGCTTATACTTACTGCCAACCGCGCTCTCAACTTTATTTTCATATAACTAAAATTTTAAAAATTTTAAACACGTACCCGAGGCAAAATCTTGATTTTGCCTCGGGTACCAAATTTTAACAAAATTCTTGTTTATTAAAAATTTTCATTTATTTACAAAATTTGAATACGAAGTATCACAAAAAAAACATTGAAATTAGTTAAATTCGGCCGTCTTACTTTTATTTCCAAGGAATGGTGTTGAAGGTAAATGCCCCTATAAGACTTCAGTTTGCCCTCCGCAGATTATCCCTCTAGCTGGTACAATTTCCTTATACTTATGGCCAACTGCACCCTCTACTTTATTTTAATAAAAATAATATTTTAAACATTACAAAATGATTATAACCATTCGATAATTTATTTGAAATTTCTAATTTTAACACATATCTTAAACATATATAATTTTCTGTATTTCAATTCTTTTATTGTTATGGTGGTCACTGCTGAAGATGATTGCGGAGCAAACAATCTAAATGTATGAAATATTTTAGGCTTTTATGTTCAAATGCATTAAAAACCAATTCCAGTATACATTCTATTATAAATGTTAAGTCCAGTTGATCTACTAATAAGTCCAAAACCCTCAAAGCTGTAAAACAAAGACACAAAATTGTATTGCCAAAGCTTAAAATATTTTAGGCTTTTATGTTTGAATGCATTAAAAACCAATTCCAGTATACATTCTATAATATATGTAAGTCCAGTTGATCTGCTAATAAGTCCAAAACCCTAAAGGCTGTAAAACAAAGACACAAAATTGTATTACCAAAGCCGAAAATATTTTAGGTTTCTATGTTCAAATCACAGTTTATATAATTATCCAGTATGATCTTTCCCTATCTCACCCATTATAAAAACTCGGACCAAGGTGCGAGTGCTCCAGAGAACGTTTTTGCAGATAGAAACATAGGCGGCATCAGATCTTTTCACGGGTAGACAAGTCAGACTGTGATCTAATCGGAAACAAGTGGAAAACCCGCTATTACAAACAATGCACTTTGTTGGAAACAATCGGAAACAGACTAACCCGCTAATGCAGAAAGAAGTGGGAGGAGCTTTTTGTTCACACCGAGAACGAAGACCAGAAATGATCTGCGATAAGCTTACTGGATAATTATATGAACTGTGGTTCAAATGCATTAGAAACCAATTCCAGTATACATTTTATTATAAATGTTAATTCCAGTTGATCAGAGGCAACGCTGCGCTGCCTATAGTAAAGGCCATACGGCTCCAATATTTTATTATTTATTTATTATTATTTTTCCCAGAGGCACTTCATATGGAAGGGGTCGTCGTATAAGCTTCAAAGGGGGCTCATTCGATTGGACATTGGGAGTTTTAGTGCCACTTTTAATAGTCGAAAAGGATTGGTGGGCCCCGAGCCCCCCCCCCCCCCCACGCCCATCATTTCACCGCCCAAATCCACTCAAAAGTTTGAGAGATCGAATGTGTTCAGAACAGTTTATTTCCACATAGAAGATATATTTTTGAGGAGGATACTCCGCCAAAACCCTCGGGGCACGGGGGATAAGTTATGCCCTGGGGGCATAGAAGTTTTTAATAGAAGGCGATGTCGTAGAAACTTCAAAACAGGCTCACTCGATTGGAAATTAAAAGGTTAGTGCTCTTTTTAATAGTCGAAAGTGATTGGATTGTCACTAGCCGCCCCCCCCCCCCACCACGCCCATCATTTCTCCAAACACATCCAATCAAAATCTTGAGATAGCCATTTTGTTCAGCATAGTTGATTTTTCGACAGAAAATATATTTTTGAGGAGGACACTCCCCCAAAACCATCGGGCAAGGGTTTTGAGTTATGCCCTGGGGGCAGATTAGGTTTTTATAGAAGTCATTTCCTTAGAAACTTCAAAACAGGCTCATTGGATTGGAAATGAAAGGGCTAGTGCCCTTTTTAATAGTCGAAAGTGATTGGAGGGCAACTAGCCCCCCCCCCCCCACGCCCATTAGTACCCAAAACAAATCCCAGAAAAATTTTGATATAGTAATTTTGTTCAGGATAGTGGTTGTCCAGATGGTTGTTTTATTTTCGAAGTGGATGCTACTGCACAACCATGAGGACAAAGGTTATAATCTATACCCTGGGAGCATATAAGATTTTATAGATAGCCTTGTCACAATAACATCAAAGAATGCTCAGTCCATTGAAAATGAGAAGGGATAGTGCCCTTTTTAATAGTCGAAAGTGATTGAAGTGTAACTAGCCCCCTTCCCCCCACCCCACGCGCATCATTTCCCCAAACACATCCAATCAAAATTTTCAAATAACCATTTTGTTCAGCGTAGTTGATTTCCAGATAGAAAATATATTTTTGAGGAGGACACTCCCCCATAACCCTCAGGGCAAGGGTTTTAAGTTATGCCCTGGGGGCATATAAAGTTTTTATAGAAGGCGTTGTCGTAGAAACTTCAAAACAGGCTCATTCGATTGGAAATTAAAGGGCTAGTGCCCTTTTTAAAAGTTGAAAGTGATCGGAGGATAACTAGCCCCCCGCACGCCCATCATTCCCCCAAACACATCCAATCAAAATTTTGAGATAGCCATTTTGTTCAGCGTAGTTGATTTTCAGATAGAAAATATGTTTTTGAGGAGGACAATCCCCCACAACCCTCAGGGCAAAGGTTTCAAATTATGCCCTGGGGGCATATAAGGTTTTTATAGACGGCGTTGTCATAGAAACTTCAAAAAAGGCTCATTCGATGGGAAATTCAAAGGGATAGTTCCCTTTTTAATAGTCAAAAGTGATTGGAGGGCAACTAGCCCCCCCCCCCGAAGCCCCTCATTCCCCCAAACACATCCAATCAAAATTTTGAGGTAGCCATTTTTGTTCAGCGTAGTTGATTTCCAGATTGAAAATACATTTTTGAGGAGGACACTCCCCCACAACCCTCAGGGCAAGGGTTTCAAGTTATGCCCTGGGTGTATATAAGGTTTTTATAGAAGGTGTTGTCGTAGAAACTTCAAAATAGGCTTATTCGATTGGAAATTAAAGGGCTAGTGCCCTTTTATAAGTCGAAAGTGACTGGAGGGCAACTAGCCCCCCCCCACACCCATCATTTCCCCAAACACATCTAATCAAACTTTTGAGATAGCCATTTTGTTCAGTGTAGTTGATTTCCAGATATAAAATGTGTTTTTGAGGAGGACACTCCACCACAACCCTCAGGGCAAGAGTTTTAAGTTATGCCCTGGGGGCATATAAGGTTTTTATAGGCGTTGTCGTAGAAACTTCAAAACAGGCACATTCAATTGGAAATTCAAAGGGCTAGTGCCCTTTTTGATATTCGAAAGGGTTTGGTGGGCAACCTGCCCCCCCACGCCCATCATTCCGCCAAACACATCCAATCAAAATTTTGAGATAGCCATGTTGTTCAGCTTATTTGATTTCCACATAGAAAACATGTTTTTCAGGAGGACAATCCCTCACAACCCTCAGGGCAAGGGTTGTAAGTTATGCCCTGGGGGCATATAAGGTTTTTATAGAAGGCGGTGTCGTAGAAACTTCAAAAAAGGCTCATTGGATTGGAAATTCTGAGGGCTAGTGCCCTTTGTAATACTCGAAAGTGATTTGAGGGCAACTAACCCCCCTCTCACGCCCACCTTTTCCCCAAACACATCCAATCAAAATTTTAAGACAGCCATTTTATTAAACATAGTTTTAAGTTCTGGAAATTAGGTCTTTGAGGATTACAACTCCCCCAAAGCCCTTAGGGCAAGGGTTGTAATTTAAGGATTCTCCGAATCCTTCATATTATTAGGTTTTTATGTCCAAATGCATTAAAAACCAATTTCAGTATAAATTATATTATAAATATTCCAGTTGATCTACAAATAAGTCCAAAGCCTTCAAAGCTGTAAAACAAAGACACAAAAGTGCATTACCTAGCATAGCTGAGGATATATCAACTCCGACCCAATAATGACCTTGTTCAGTAAGTGCTTCACCGCTGAGTCCTGACCCGCAACCAATGTCAAGTATATAACTAGGACAATCTTCAGGTAAAGCTAGTAATTCTATTGCCCTTTCCGCCATTGTTTGTTGAATTTCCATAATTCTTGAGCTGAAATTAAGACAGATATTTTATAAAATAAAAAAAATATTCAACAAAGTACCTTAAAAATATGAAGCTCAAAAAATTTTGTGGTCCCAGGGGATTTTTGCTTCAGTAGTATAGGAGAAGCATGACTATATCTATTTTTATTCCTTCCTGAAGAGTAACTAGAGAAAATTTTGAGGGGAAAGCCCTCCCACCCTACCTATTTGCATACATGGGGATTGTGCGCCTATGTGTACATAGTATCTAAGATGATTTAACTTATCAAAAACAAACAAAACAAAATCCAATGACAATTTAATTTCGTCCACAGGTGATAATATAACCTACTACCTTTAAAAAAATTACTTATAGGTTCTTAATCAGAGTTTCTGGAGTGTTCCTTCTTTTTCCAAGTAGCTCACACTCACTACCTAAGATACGCCCAATTAACGAATGCATAAATAATTAAAGTTTCTCTTAATTGCTTGTGAAAAAGGAGGATTTTGTTAATTGATCTCCAGAAAGCGTACGACCTAATTGACCACAATATCCTCCTAAATAAACTGCTGACGGAGTTTCAAGTGAGTCCTTTTCTAGTTCAAATTGTTGCCTCCTTTTTAACCAATCGTTTTCAAGTGCTTAAATATAAAAATGTTTATTCCGATCCCCTTCCTATCTTTTGTGGGGTGCCCCAGGGAACTCTGATGGGTCCCATTTTATTTCTTATAATGGTTAATAGCCTCGTGACTCACCACACAGGGTGATGGAAGTATGTGGACGACCTGTCTGCACTTGAGGTTTGTCGACGAAATATTAAAAGCCCAATTATGACACTACTTGACGATGTCACCCAGGAGGCTTCTTTGTCGAAGATGAACGTTAATTCTAATAAATCGTCAGTTATGACGTCAGTTTATTTTTTAAAATCCCCCCTTCTTTCACAAACCCCATTCCTTCCAAAATCTCTGTCACATGCATTAAACTACTTGGGGTGACAATTACTGCTGACTTGAAGTGGGATGCCCATGTTCAAAATAACCTCAAACAGGCTTCTCCTTCGGTTTCCCTTCTAAAACTTTTTATAAAAATTTTCTTGCCCCCCTAAGGATCTTCTCCAACTTTATTGTTCTTTTATTCGGCCAATACTCGAGTTTGCTTGTCCGGTGTGGCATTTTGTCTTTCTTCAGAGCATATTTATCAGATTTAAAATGTCCCAAAACGAGTACTTAGAATCATAAATGGTAAAGGGAAGGTTCCATATCATTATTTTCTAGGTAAGTTAAAGCTCACCACGTTGGCCGAGAGAAGGAACCTCCTATGCCTTCGTTTCGGTACCAAGACCTGCACTTCGATTACGTTCCATCATCCCCGAACCTTACCTTCCCGCCCGCAACAGACCGTCCCTTATAAAATCCCAAAAAGTCCTGTATTTCCTGCAACCTTTAGTTCCTAGCCTAGATTTTCTTTATATACTCTTTTGTATCTTTGTAAAAAATGACAAAAAAACAAAATTCCAACCCCACCCCCATTAAATTCAAAAAATTCTTCTTTTTTTGTACCTAAACTAGATAAATCTAAAAAAAGCCTTGCCGTATACTCTTTTCTGAATTGGGTGCCATTGCATACTATGAAATATTATCCCCTCCCCTCTCCATTTTCACTCATCTGAAGGCCATTCTGCACTCCTCATTGAAGGCCATATTTACTGTTTCGTGGCATAATTTTCTGGACGAAAATGGCACTTTTGTGTGCTAAAAGAACCTTATCAACCTGTCTAAATGAGCCCTCATCTGATATTCTGTAATCACTGGTTTTATATAAGCATTCCTGAGAAAAAAAATAAATTAATTAATCATGTATCTGTGACTTATTCTCATGAAAAACACATAATTGAAAGGAGAAAAGAAAAGGAGAAAAAGAAAAAGGAGACAAGAATTAAAAAAAAAATGGTTGAAGAGCCTTTTCTGTATTTCCTGCAACCTTTAGTTCCTAGCCTAGATTTTCTTTATACGAGATTTTCTCGTATACTCTTTTGTATCTTTGTAAAAAATGACAAAAAAACAAAAATTGTTGTATTTTTATTGTATTCTTGAAGAAATATAGAACAAGAGGTAACCTAGATTTGCCTCTTTCAGGATTCACCAGAACCTTCACCAAATCGTAACTTTCTTAGTTTACCCCTTACTAGCTCAGGTCTTCAAAATCAGCAAGCTGGAGCACTGGATCAGATCGGTCAAGAGAGCGTGAATATAATATGATCGGTATATGTAGCACCAAATCGATACGCACCCATTTCGAGGAATAGCGGATGAGAAAGAAGGCTACACAGATAAGGTGGGGTAAACAGAATCGCCCTTACAAAGAACATCGGCAGAAAAACACAACGTTGGGAATCAGTATAAAAAGCAGATTTTTCAAATGCATTTTTGTTTTCAAAATTTTCACTTTGAGGGTTCTTTTAGCAAAATATTTGGAAGTGAAAATTACAAGAGTTTTGGTAATTTCCTCCCCGCATACTCATCGAATAAGGCAAAAAAAAAAGTTATATTTAACCAATCATAGTAATAGCTCCACACGTTTAAAATCTACAAAATACAGATATACAAATAAAATCTACAAAAAAAAAACACAAAATACTACCGAAAAATTTACAATTAAAAACGAATGCAAGAAGTCTGCACTTTCACTTTTATATAGACCTCTTTAATAACAGGTAATTTGTTAAAATAAATTTTAGCTCATTTGATCAGTGTTGAAGGGAGGGGCTAAAGTTAGTAGATCAAAACATCTGGCTTTTGCTGCTAAGAAAAAGCTTAAAAACCACAAACACTAAAAACTAGAAAACGAATACAGTGAAGGCAGTACACCATTACCTTAGTTTAAAACAGAAACAACCAGATTAACAACCACCATAAAACAACCACTAGGTGTATATTGGATGCTTCTAGAAAGAAAATATAATTTTGATGGTATGCTCTTAGCTTGAAAAAGAAAGCAGACACAACCACAAAGATTTTCTGGCTAAGAATGAGGAGCAATAACAGAATCTGGAGATCTGGAGATCTGGATCTGGAGATCTATGGAGAACAGAATCTGGAGATCTGGATCTGGAGATCTGGAGATCTATGGAGAACAGAATCTGGAGATCTGGAGATCTATTAACAAAACTTTAATAGAAAGTCCCTCACCTAATGTGAAAAATGTAACAACACCTTTGGCAGCTCAGTAAATTATCATAATAATATGCGAGTACTTAATAACTTAATAAAAAAACAGTTATTCTTCTGTTAATCCTGAGCATATTTTTGATCAGTCGTTTAATCAGTAAGTTTGAAATTCATATTTTGTTTCAATGAATGCTTTCGAACATATTCTAGCATTAAATGTGTGGCATACATTTTTTTTTACCTACTTCAGTAGTAGGTTCACAAGTAATATTTTTTGTGTTCAGCTTTGACGTAATTTTCAGTATTAAAATACCTAACTGCAGAACATTGGGAAACATTGGAGTAAAAACCTTGGAATTAGATTTTCTAAGATTAAATTTTATCAACAAAAGTTACAACAAAAAACACAACATGCCATAGGTTCTAAATAGTTGAGCTTGTCCAAGGAGTCCATGGTGATGCAATAGGCTAAATTGTCTAGGTTTTAAGCAGATAGTAAAGGAAACATAAATATAAACAATAAAAATAAAAAAAATAACAAAAACAAAAAAATAAAAGATAAAAAAGAGAACAATGATGCTGGTTAAAAAAAAAATGAATTCCTCAGAGACAAGTGTTGTTTTTTTTGTACTCAGCTTTGATGGTTTTATTTGTAATACAGTAGCTCCTTGGTTCCTGAAATCTTGTACTTCTTCATGCCCTTTTAGGTTTGCTGCTCTACACAAAGGACAATCCATACCCTGGGGACCCTCTAGCCTAGAGGGTTAAAGAGCTTACTGCCAAAAGCTTCCTTAAAGTCTCGACTTTCTTATGGTGTTTAACAAATTAATACTAAGACATAACTGGGCATTGTAACTTAAGCAAAAATAACTTACTTAAACTTACTTGTTTAAACTTAAACTTAAACTTGTTTAAACTTAAACTTAAACTTACTTGTGACTGTATTTCCTTGCTTCATCTTGATTATAAAACTGAAAATAAAAAAGAAACTATATGAAGACCAAAAAGATCTAGAAACAATAAACTGAAGACAGAAAACACAAGCCAGCCAATACAAAAAAGAATGCTTTCTATTATTATACTAATTGTGACTAAATAAACAAAATTAAGAAGTAGTAGCTCTCAGGAAGAAATATACTAAACAAAAAATATCTAGAAATAGAAACATGTGGTTGGGTGAGCATATACCGAATTGCATCAAAGAAGAGGGGTAATTTTGCCTCTAAAATTGCTCAAACATACTCCCTCTAGTAAATTCCCTTTATCCCCCCTGGCTACCCTACCAGTATGACTCTGGTTCGAGAGTTTCCACGTGCAAAAATTATCCTATAATAAACAGTCCGCCTCAAGAATTATCCGCTCCATCCAATCACCCAGTTCAAGCTTCGTTCTTAAAGTCTAACCATAAACCAGTGAATTATCCGCTCCATCCAATCGCCCAGTTAAAGCTTCGTTCTTGAAGTCTAACCATAAACCATATTATCCGCTCCATCAAATCACCCAGTTCAAGCTTCGTTCTTAAAGTCTAACCATAAACCAGAGAATTATCCGCTCCATCCAATCGCCCAGTTAAAGCTTCGTTCTTGAAGTCTAACCATAAACCATATTATCCGCTCCATCCAATCTCCGAGTTAAAGCTTCGTTCTTAAAGTCTAACCATAAACCAGTGAATTATCCGCTCCATCCAATCCCCCAGTTAAAGCTTCGTTCTTAAAGTCTCACCATAAACCAGTGAATTATCCGCTCCATCAAATCTCCCAGTTAAAGCTTCGTTCTTAATGTCTAACCATCAACCAGAGAATTATCCGCTCCATCCAATCGCCCAGTTAAAGCTTCGTTCTTGAAGTCTAACCATAAACCATATTATCCGCTCCATCCAATCCCCCAGTTAAAGCTTCGTTCTTAAAGTCTAACCATAAACCAGTGAATTATCCGCTCCATCCAATCGCCCAGTTAAAGCTTCGTTCTTGAAGTCTAACCATAAACCATATTATCCGCTCCATCCAATCTCCCAGATAAAGCTTCGTTCTTTAAGTCTAACCATAAAACAGTTAATTATCCGCTCCATCAAATCGCCCTGTTAAAGCTTCGTTCTTGAAGTCTAACCATAAACCAGTGAATAATCCGCTCCATCCAATCACCCAGTTAAAGCTTCGTTCTTGAAGTCTAACCATAAACCATATTATCCGCTCCATCCAATCGCCCAGTTAAAGCTTCGTTCTTAAAGTCTAACCATAAACCATATTATCCGCTCCATCCAATCGCCCAGTTAAAGCTTCGTTCTTAAAGTCTAACCATAAACCAGTGAATTATCAGCTCCATCCAATCACCCAGTTAAAGCTTCGTTCTTAAAGTCTAACCATAAACCATATTATCCGCACCATCCAATCACCCAGTTAAAGCTTCGTTCTTAAAGTCTAACCATAAACCAGTGAATTATCCGCTCCATCCAATCACCCAGTTAAAGCTTCGTTCTTGAAGTCTAACCATAAACCAGTGAATTATCCGCTCCATCCAATCGCCCAGTTAAAGCTTCGTTCTTGAAGTCTAACCATAAACCAGTGAATTATCCGCTCCATCCAATCGCCCAGTTAAAGCTTCGTTCTTGAAGTCTAACCATAAACCAGTTAATTATCCGCTCCATCAAATCACCCAGTTAAAGCTTCTTTCTTATAGTATAACCATAAAGTAGATACTTATCCGCTCCATCCAATAACCCATTTAATGCTTCGTTATTGAAGTATAAAAATACACAATATTATCCGCTCCATCAAAGCGCCCATTTAAATATTCGTTCTTAAAGTCTAACCATAATCCAGAGAATTATCCGCTCCATCCAATCACCCAGTTAAAGCTTCGTTCTTGAAGTCTAACCATAAACCATTGAATTATCAGCTCCATCCAATCACCCAGTTAAAGCTTCGTTCTTGAAGTCTAACCATAAACCAGTGAATTATCCGCTCCATCCAATCGCCCAGTTAAAGCTTCGTTCTTGAAGTCTAACCATAAACCATATTATCCGCTCCATCCAAACGCCCAGTTAAAGCTTCGTTCTTAAAGTCTAACCATAAACCAGTGAATTATCCGCTCCATCCAATCGCCCAGTTAAAGCTTCGTTCTTGAAGTCTAACCATAAACCATATTATCCGCTCCATCCAATCGCCCAGTTAAAGCTTCGTTCTTAAAAGTCTAACCATAAACCAGTGAATAATCCGCTCCATCCAATCGCCCAGTTAAAGCTTCGTTCTTGAAGTCTAACCATAAACCAGTGAATTATCCGCTCCATCCAATCACCCAGTTAAAGCTTCGTTCTTGAAGTCTAACCATAAACCATATTATCCGCTCCATCCAATCGCCCAGTTAAAGCTTCGTTCTTAAAGTCTAACCATAAACCAGTGAATTATCCGCTCCATCCAATCACCCAGTTAAAGCTTCGTTCTTGAAGTCTAACCATAAACCAGTGAATTATCCGCTCCATCCAATCACCCAGTTAAAGCTTCGTTCTTGAAGTCTAACCATAAACCAGTGAATTATCCGCTCCATCCAATCACCCAGTTAAAGCTTCGTTCTTAAAGTCTAACCATAAACCAGGGGATGCTTCACTGATTACCCGTGATTACTCAGATGAAAGCTATAGTTTCTCCTCTTTAATAGAAGAAAGTTTTACAAAAGAGAAAATTTTTACCTGCGGCTCTCTCAGTTTACCCCCCAATTTTTAAAAGTGAACCTCTACCCCTTCCACTTCAAAATCGGTTTAATAGTCTCTTGGTTCAGGGTGGTGAGTTTGAGCCTTACGGCAAACCTCCCTACAATAATCCGAATGATAATATTTTACATTTAGGGGATGTTCTCCCCAATCACAGCATTGATTTTAATACTTACACCCTGCCAAAGTTGCCTCAGAACAAAGCTTTTTTGAAGAAATCTGTTGTTAAAGAGTTTGATAAAAAACGTTATCATTTTCTCGTTCTCCATCTTAGGAAAACCGAAAGTTTAAATTTTGAGTATTCTTGTTAGTATTCTTAATGATATTAGTAATTCCGGATGTTACCCGTCGTGCTGGAAGCTGGGCTATATTACTCCAATCCAAAAGAAGGGATGCGTGAACGATTTTACTGGGGTTCGACCAATCACCTTAACCCCAGTTTTTTCAAAAATGTATAAGGGTTTCATAGCTAATTGGTTAAAGGCAGAGATTCTTGAACTTATTGGCTTACAACAATATGGAAACCTGAAGGAGACATCTACTTCACACTATTTTCTTAGTCTTCTTGACACTATTCTTAAAAACCTTGAAAACCCTGATACTTGGTTGAATCTTTTGTTAATTGATCTCCAGAAAGCGTACGACCTAATTGACCACAATATCCTCCTAAATAAACTGCTGACGGAGCTTCAAGTGAGTCCCTTTCTAGTTCAAATTGTTGCCTCCTTTTTAACCAATCGTTCTCAAGTGCCTAAATATAAAAATGTTTTTTCCGATCCCCTTCCTATCTTTTGTGGGGTGCCGCAGGGAACTCTGATGGGTCCCTTTATATTTCTTATAATGGTTAATAGCCTCGTGACTCACCACACAGGGCGATGGAAGTATGTGGACGACCTGTCTGCACTTGAGGTTTGTCGACGAAATATTAAAATCTCAATTATGACATTACTTGACGATGTCACCCAGGAGGCTTCTTTGTCGAAGATTAATGTTAATTCTAATAAATCGTCAGTTATGACAGTTTATTTTTTAAAATCCCCCCCTTCTTTCACAAACCCTATTCCTCCCAAAATCTCGGTCACATGCATTAAACTACTTGGGGTGACAATAACTGCTGACTTGAAGTGGGATGCCCATGTTCAAAATATCCTAAAACAAGCTTCCCCTTCAGTTTCCCTTCTAAAACTTTTGATAAAAGTTTTCTTGCCCCCCTAAGGATCTTTTCCAACTTTATTGTTCTTTTATTCGGCCAATACTGGAGTTTGCTTGTCCGGTGTGGCATTTTGGTCTTTCTTCAGAGCATATTTATCAGATTTAAAATGTCCCAAAACGAGTACTTAGAATCATAAATGGTGAAGGGAAGATTCCATATCATTATTTTCTAGGTAAGTTCAAGCTCACCACGTTGGCCGAGAGAAGGAACCTCCTATGCCTTCGTTTCGGTACCAAGACCCTATCTGTTCCTCGATTACGTTCCATCATCCCCGAACCTTACCTTTTCGCCCGCAACAGACAGTGTCTTATAAAATCCCAAAAAGTCCACAAACTGACTCTTATCCCCGCTAAACATGAAATATATCGGAAGAGTTTTGTTGAGTTATACAATAGCCAGAAAAATTAGTCTTCAATTTTATTGTTATCATTTTTTTTTTTACTTTTTAACTAAATTTTTGACTCATCGTATTTTTTTATGTATTTTTATTAATTTTATTGTTTCCTATTTTGTTTTATTTTTGACTTTTTAATTAAGTGTGAACCTTTTTCGTATATTTTTTTTTACAATTAATTATGTTTGACGTGAACGACACGTTCTTTTGATGATATATATATATATATATATATATATATATATATATATATATATATATATATATATATATATATATATATATATATATATATATATATATATATATATATATATATATATATATATATATATATATATATATATATATATATATATATATATATAATATAGTGCTTTTTTTTGGACGTAAAATTCAAAGTCAGCAAACATGCTGTGAAAGAAATTTTTAAAATAAAATTCTATTCTATTCTAAATGGATGCCAGAACGCCAGAAGATACATATTTTGGTCAGCAGATGACCTTAATCTCCCTTAGACTTTTTTTTAACCTATTCTGCACAACCGCACAAATACAAGGGATGATAGCAGAATCCTCTACCTTAAAAATAGATATTCCATAGAACTTACCCTTGGAAGTCTTGGAAAACAGTGGTCTGAAAATACCGCACTTTGTATTTGAAACCACCTGACCCTGAAAATATTTAGGTTTTTTTTTCAATCCCTCTCTTCCCCACCCCCTCAGTAGTACCAACTTGGAGACCTATAAATAAAACTGAAACAGTAACAATAGTTCTCTAAGTAATATCTAAGTGTTGATTTTTTTTTTATCTGTTGGTTGATCAGTGTTCCAAACACTTGACTGACTTTACCTTTATTTGCTTGAGAAGAGGTCATACCCAATTTATCATAGTTCCTTCTAATGCAACTTAACGCACAATAGGTACCGCATCGTTTCAGTCGGCAATAACTGAATCAGTTGGCAATTTGTATCAGTTGGCAGTAACTGTGCCAGTTGGCAATTTATTGGCTACTTAGCCAATAAAATTGCATTAAAAAATTAACAGTTTAATAACTCTAATTCCAATTTCAGATTAAAATATACAGAATATTAATAAATTAATCACTAAAGGGAAAAATATGGACATGACGTTTTATCTTGGTGGATAAATATGAAAAATCTGCCCACTGGAAATAATTTAATTTAATTCAGATTTGAATTTAATTCTAATTTTAAATTACTCAATATTAGCAATATGAACAAATTAATCAGTGAAGATAAAAATATTGACATGATATTTTCCTCTTGGCGAATAAATGCAAAGAATCTACAGCTGTAAATTACTCAAGTTAATTTAGTTCCAATTTAAATTATAAAATCTTGGCACTATGCATAAATTATTCAAAGCATAAAATAGTGACTTGATATTTTTATCTACGAACTGGGAATAAGTTAATTTAGTTCTAATTGTGAATTATATAATATTAGCAATATGAATAAATTAATCAATACAGGTGAAAACACTGGCATGACATTTCTATCTTTCTGGATAAATGCTAAAAATGTACCAATCAGAAGTAATTCAATTTAATTTTAGTTTAGATCTAATTTTAAGTTAATTATTGGAAGTGAAAATACTGACATGAAATTTTTATCTTAGTAGATTAATCCAACACAACTACCAAGTGGAAATAATTTAATTTTTAAGTTATTTAACATCAGCAATATAAATAAATTAATCAATGAAGGTGAAAACACTGATGTGAAATTTTTATCTTGATGGGTTAGCACAACAAATATACTAATTGGATATATATAATTTAATTCTTATTTCAATTCAATTTTTAAATTGTGAAGTATTAACAATAGAAATAAATTAATCAATGAAAGTGAAAATACTGACAAGATATTTTATCTGGGTAGATAAATGCAACAAACCCACCAACTGGAAATAATTTAATCTGATTCTAATTTTAGTTCCATTCTAATTCTAATTTTTATAATATTGGCAATAGGAATAAATGGATCCATGAAGATCAAAATACCAACATGGCATTTTTATCTGGTAATTAATGCAACAAATCTACCAGCCATTTAGTTCTAACTTTACAATATTAGCAATATGAGAAAATAATGTAAACAGTTTTGAGATGGGTGGTACAATTGTACCAGATTCAGTACATTTTCCTGTGATCTTTATATCTGTACAACTTTTTCTTTAACTTGGAAGTTCAGCACAATTTTGCTGAACTGGTAAAAATTCAATACATTTACTCCAAAATTCAGCATTTTTTGTTGATGATCAGGATTAGGACTTACTGTTCATTGTTGTAAAAAGGCTGATGCCTCGCGAGTTCTCTCTCTCTCTCTCGCTCATATTTTGCGATCTGGAGGGCTCTATGGGTTTTGTGCAAACTCTCCTTTTCAACTATTCCTTTCAGAAAGTTGGCATCAAATTTAAAACTCTAAAGACGAGGATTTTGCCTCAAATGTTGCTTAATCACACTTTCCCTAGGAAAATTGATGCCAGAAGATACACATTTTGGTCAGTCGATTACCAGCCTTTCCCTTGGACTTTTTTTAAACGTATTTTGTACAACTATGCCTAAACACAGAGTAAGATATCAGACTTCTGTTCCTTAAAAAATAGATATTCTAAAGAAGTTACCTTTGGAAGCATTGGAAAACATTGGTCCAAAAAAAAACCTTTGTATTTAAAACCACTCCGCCCCCTCAAATATGTAATTTTTTTTTTTTAGATCCCTCTTCTTTTTGCTTTAGAAAGTTGACATCAAATTTAACCCTCTAAAGACGAGGCTCACTCAGTTCCATCGTTAAGGTAGGGTGTTTTAAGCATAACAAAACGAAAAATAATCGTAAAGAAGAGAAAACGAGGATGATAACAGCCAGTTAAAATTAGATGAGAACTATGCCAATATTTTGGTCGAGACTTCCGCTTGGCTGTCTTCAGTGCAGAATAAACTAATAATAAACACAGATAAAAGTCTACAGGACAATATAAAAAAAAACAAGCCTTAAAACAAACAAGAAAACTAAAATAAGAAGATCCTTCCTATGTAATGATGAAAGGGTAACTGAATAAAAAATATGATAGTGAATGGCATTTCAAACTTTCATTTGATGTAAATCTTTTTAAAGGCCAATTGCTTAACAGGCATGGTTGAGAATGTATCACCTTATTGTCGAGTGGCTTGACCAAGGAAGTGCGATTGTCGATCTTCTCCTAGTGAACTACCGAAAAGCCTTTGACCTTATTCGCCATTTCATAGCTGTGACAAATTTACGCGCAATGGGTGCAAGCAAGCATATTCTCGTTTTAGTGATCGATTTTTTGCAAGACCGTTTCCAGTGCGTCTACAGCCTTTTCCCTGGAGACACCAACTCCAAATAGGCTGAGCTCACGTGTGGTGCTCCACAAGGCACGAACCTTGCAACGCTGTTGTTTTTAGCAGTTGTAAACTTTGTTATTTCTGAGTTTGAGGACAGGTTTAAGTACGTAGACGACTTGTCAGTTCTTCTGAAATATCTCATTGATAACTCCGAGGTAGTTCCCCAATTCAGTGATGCAATAATGAGCAGCTTTAAAGACCAATGTATTATCAACAGCCTTCAAATCAATGAAGGAAAAAACTAAATTCTTTGCTTTAATCCTCTTAAGAGGGACTTTGTCGGTCCTCCTCCACCGTATCCTAGTGTATCTTCGGCTGTAATTCTCGGTGTCACATTTAGCGTTGACTGCTCGTTTAGTACTCATGTTGCTACAATCACTAAAAAGGCAACTGGTGCGGTGCGTATCCTTATCTTACTACGTCGGTTTAGTTTTTCTGTGTCCCAACTTAAGACGGCTTATCTTAAATACATCTGACCAATTCTCAAGTAAGCTTGCTCTGTATGGGGCCCTCAAGTCAACCAAGTCAACGAAACAAGTTAACTAAGCGATCAGCTTGAGTCACTAGGAAAAAGAGTCTTTAAAGTTATTCTTTCAGACGCATATGTAAGTTATGAATCGGCATTATCTGTCCTACAACTACCATCCCTTCACGAACGTAGTTTGCGTTTGATCTGAAAATTTGGCCAATTTCTTCTTAGCAGTGAAAAACATAGAAAGATTCTACCACCAGTTATGAGGAATAAAATAAACAGACGCTCAGCTAACAAAGTGAGACTGGAATTGCCTACTCCAAGAACAAACAGTTTCGCCAATTCGTTCGTTCCTTTTTACATGTCATTGTTTAATAAATTACAGTCTCGTATTTTTTTCTTGTTTTTGTTGTAAGTACTAGCGCCATTTAGTTGGAATTTTTGCTTCTAAACTATGCTTGCTTGTATAAATAAAAGTATTCTATTATCAGAGATCCTATTAAGTTGCGAAATATGATTTTGTGGACAGACATAAACACGATCGGAATTAATAATTTCATTATAAACAAGGCTTAGATAAGTTTCTCCAGTATCTCTGTTCACGGCGACATACTGGGACACACTTTTTTTTTATTTCAACTGCCTCCCTGAAAATTTGCATGAGACCTTTAATGGGTGCAATTATGGAGGTGTTATCAAACAAAATGAAATTATGTGGGTTGTCATAGATGCAAAATCAAGCAAAATCAAAAGTCTCAGGCCTTTGGCGTAGCCCCCATGGCTTTGTTGATTCAGGACCTGTGGTTTGATAACCTTTCCCCCAATTGTTAGTAGGTCTTCCCAATATAAAAACATCCGCAAGAACAAGGAATACTATAGACACGACTAGCCAGAATGGAGCTGGTTTTATCCTTGCCGCAGTTGAAAATTTCTGTTTTTATTTGAATTTTTAAAAGCGATATTAAGGTAATGTTTTCTTAAAATTCTTCTCAATTTGTCACTCAATTTAGGAATATACAGTAGAAAAATGGAAAGTTTCTTATCACCCACAATAGGGATGCTATCTGTTGGGGGTTGTTGAGCTGATGCATCCTTTTCTGCCTTTTTTTTTAGCCTTTTTACATTGTCCTGTGGACTTTTATCTGCATGTTTTATTAGTTTATTCTGCACTGAAGACAGTCGAACAGAGGTCTTGACCAAAATATTTGCATAGTTCTCTTACGATTTTCACTGGCTTTTTTATTATCCTCGTTTCTCTCTTCTTTACGATTTTTTTTTCATTTTGCAATGCTTAGCCAGTTTGGTCTCAAAATTGTTTGAATTATACAGATTTGCCCCATTGGTATCACTTAAACATGTAGTGATTATTTACAACATAATTTTGATCAGGTCAGGAATATTTCATGGGTAAGGTAGGCTTATGGGAAAAAATTGCAACTATGGCTATACAGCCTTAAATAGTTCAACAAAAAATTAAGCAGGTAGATTTGTGGTAAATATTTCTGATTATCCAACTGTGCTATAGGAACGGAGCTAATTATCTGTGCTAATTATCTAATTAGCTAATTATCTAATTATCTGTAACTGTGCTAATTTTCTGTTCTTTTTTGTAAAGACAATCCAACAGTTTGTATGATAAAAAAGAGAGAAATGAGTAGGGTATTATATATTACGTTGACAATATATTTTTCTGATTAGATGCGCTTTGGTTGTGAAGGAAATAGATGTATGTATGTTACATGTGCCTATCCCAGCCTATTCAGAGCCTCTCATATTCCAAATGGCAAAACCAATAGCAAAAATTGACAGATTCAAACTTGTGGTTCGAATCTGAGACTCATGGTCCAGTTTCTGGAACTTGTGGTTCCTGCGCCATCTTTTCGAGACTTGTAATTCAAAACAGTGAGACTCGTGTGTTCTTTTTTGAAACTACTGTGAGACTGGTGGGTCGCATTCGCCACCCTGAGAGATTACTAGGCTATTCAAAGGGAGATGCACACATTGCATGAAGTGGAACACGGGCTAAAAGTCTTGGAATTTTGTACAATTTTTTTTTCAGAAAGCACCCTTTTATAGCTTTGAATGGTACAAATTAAAATGTTAACATCTCCACACTGACTGTAAAGGAGAATAAAATTGACATGACATATTATCTTATTGGATAAATACAACAAATCTACCAATTGGAATAATTTAATTCAATTCGAAGTTTAATTATTTTTTTTTTAATTTTATAATATTAGCAACAGAAACAAGTCAATTAATAAAGGTGAAAATACTGACATAATATTTCTATCTTGGTGGATAAATGCAACATAACTACCAACTGGAACTAATAAATAACCAGCTAATTAGTGAGATCAACTGATTTTTTTTTACCCAAACGTTTTGCTAGTCTCTACAATACAACTCACTAGTCTTACCCTGTGCAAGAGACAAAAATGGCTATTCAGTAAGGTTGGATCCAGGGGAGGGGGGTCAGGGTTTGACCTCCCCCCCCCTTAAAAATTGTCAAACTTGTAGAAACCTAACAAAAATGCTTGTAAACAAATTTCTGATGTGTTCTTTAAAGTTTTTTTTGTACCCTCCTCCCAAACAAGAACCCTGAATAAGCCCTTGCTATTCTGTTTTCTTATTTTTGGGTTCGCACGTTTATTTCTATGCTCTATCACTAGTATGACTATGACTTGATAGAAGGAAGAAAGCGAATTCCTTTTTTCTTATAAATAGATAGATAGATAGATATTTTATTCAGCTGCTAGGCCATACACAAACATTACAATGATTATACAAGACAACAGCCAGTATAACTTAAATAAATGGTATAACTACTAACAACAAACAAAAACCTTAAACCCATTATTTACATTTTTTGAAACCCTCTGTTATAAATCCAGTCACTACTATAATCGTCTCCCGGGATGAAGATTTAAGGATCCCAGAAAAAAACCCTTCCCCTTCACCTACATACTTCAATCTCAAACCTAAAAGCCCCTGGCACACTGTCAAAAAAATGGAGCAAATTTTCTTCCTCCATACCACATAAAGAGCAAGTATAACATGATCTCAGGCCCTGAGCATTTCTTTCAAATACTTTTAATCTACTTTTTAAGGGCAAACCATTCGCTCGGACCTGGAACCACAGACGCAAGTTTTCCGATGGTAAATTCAGCTTAAAATAATATTCTAGTCCAAAAGACTTTTTTATCTTAGTTTAACACTCTTTTATAAAATATTTATTTTATAAATAAATATTTGTACAGAATCACATAGACAACAATTCCGCAAAACACATGAAAATAGTTTCTTAGACTCCTTAGCCATTTGAAAAAAATAAAATTACAATTCTTTGGGCTTGCTTGGAAAGTTGCCAAGGCACATAAGTAAAACTTCTAGGAGTAGGTCTAAGGCCTGAATTTGGGCCTGTTAAGGTTTTTTGAACCTTGAGCCTCCGCCCTCTTTCTATGGATAAAAGTTTAAAAATTCTGAAAATAATGGTCCTTAACCTATCTTAACTTTAAAAACAAAAATTTTCAAGTTTGGTTCCAGAGCTCGTTAACTGATAAATTTAAATTTTTCTCACAATTAATGTTAATTCTATGAAATTTTTCACTCTCTTTGTTCAACAGCTTTTGAAGAAGCCACTCATATAGAATTTTAACTTCATTTGTGCAGAAATTTCTTAAAAGAGGTGACAAATTTGCTAGCTAAGAGATAAACATACCATTCACATATATTTCCAACATTATAATCACCACTGTTGTAATTCCATCCTACTCCACCCCCCTTATATCTGAATATACCCATAGGATAAATTCGAACATTTGAACATTTTGTTAATGTTTTTAAACTTGCAGTATAAACTAACGGTTGTTGAGAAATCAGTTTTTTTTAAAATACAGAGAGACAAAATGACTAAACATTAAGATAAGGCCATGGATTATATCTAGGCATCATGGACGGTGCCACTATTTCTTGAAAACATAAGGTAGGGGGCAAGATACATTTTCAAAATCCAGGAAGAGGAGTCAATTTGCTGTTTTTCTAAAATATTTCCAAACCACACACCAAAAAAAGTATTTTTTTTTTTCAAAACCTAAAGGGGGGCAAATTTTTTTTTTTTCAAAAAAGTCCCTGATTATGGATTGAGGATAGGAACCCGTTGCAGCAATTAAAATTATTATTTTCAGGGAAAGTACTGAAATGGGAATAAAATAATAAATTTATCCTATAAGCACATAAAGCACATAAATCACCTCTTGTAAAAACAACCATTTCTATAGCCTAACAAATCTATTTTGGAAAGTTTTACTTTTGCAACAAAGTTTGTCCAAGGCCATAAGTGCTTATTGTTCTTTGAAGGGGAAGGAGATAGCCTACCCCTAAGATTTTTCCTTGGAGTATAATTTAGGCTCTGGATCTATTCTTGTAGATTTCATTAACCTCTAAACTACCCAACTTCACAAAGTAGTGAAAAGTCTACTGTCTAGAACTATACTAAAAACACTTTATCAAAGCTTCATTTAGATTGTAAATCAATTTATGGATGTTTTATGGTAAGTTTACCTTAAAATATAAAACCAGATAGTAAAAAACAATCAACCAAACTATTTCATTTCCTATTTAATATTTTTCCCAAACATAATAATGCTAGCTTACCATAGCGTTGAG
Source organism: Artemia sp. Qi Xiang Cuo (assembly GCF_049724085.1). Lineage (NCBI taxonomy): Eukaryota > Metazoa > Arthropoda > Branchiopoda > Anostraca > Artemiidae > Artemia > Artemia sp. Qi Xiang Cuo. The sequence goes on along the minus strand of NC_142809.1, from coordinate 53,210,447 downwards.
CATCCTAGCCCCCCTCCTTCTCTAGTATCTAGATATAGTCATAGGCTATAAAGCTTTTGAGTGAGTTTGCCATTATTTCTTAAGCAGTATAAGTCTAGCATTCCTATTTTCCAGGAGGGGACACTATAAAATAGGCCAATACTTACTTGGCCTATATCACTCCTGGCCTATATCATAACTTTGATGGAATAATAGAGACTATATAAATGCTGTAACAGGGGCAGAGTCCACTGGAGACAAAGTTATAAGCAGACAGTCTCTTGCATGATATTCTTGTCATTGTTTCCTTTTGTGTATGGTAGCATTTGCTGAACTGTTAAGAGAAATTAACAGAGTAATAAAGAAATTCAAAAGGATGATGTAATTTTTTGAAGTCACTACATAGGATGAAAGGTTTGATGAATACAACAGAACACTTCACAAATACAAAAAAAAAACTGTGGCTCAAAACTGCAACAGAAATTGCAGAACATATCAGTCTAGAGCCAATTTTGACATCCCACATGATATCTAAAAAAAAATATTGCCAAAAGGAATTACAGAAGATAAATCACGTTGCATTGTCTGAGGAAAGACTCTTCATCTCCATAAAGGAAGTTATAGATGTAATGATGATTGATTTAAAGATCCAGATGAAAAGCACTAAAAATCCCTTTGAAATTGTGAAACAGCTAATTTGTACAAAATAGTCCAAAGAACATAAAACAATTAAGAAGTAAATTCAGCAGATATAAATTCCTATCATAGGCAGCGCAATAGCACTGCGTAAGTAAAGAACAATGTTGGCACAATGTATTATTTTTGGTTTTTTCCTCTATACCCTGGGACTTTGTATCAAAGGAGTTGTCATAGAAACTTCGAAAAGGACTCATTAAATTGGAAATTGGAGTGGCCAGTGCCCTTTTTAATAGTCGAAAGTGATTGGAGAGCAACTAGCCCTCTCCCCCCCCCCCCGCCCATCATTCCCCCAAACATCCAATCAAAATTTTCAGACAGCCATTTTATTCAGCATAGTTGATTTCCAGATAGAAAACATGTTTTTGAGTAGGACACTCCCCCACAACCCTCAGGATAAGGGTTTTAAGTTATGTCCTGAGGGCATATAAGAACAATGTTGGCACAATGTATTATTCATTATTTTGTTCCTTTAGAGCAGGGCACTTCATATCAAAAAAGTTGTCATAGAAACTTTGAAAAGGGCTCATTCAATTGGAAATTGGAGTGGCTTATGCCCTTTTTAATTGTCAAAAGTGATTGGAAGGCAACTAACACCCCTTCCAAGCCCACCATTTCCTGAAACACATCGAATCAAAATTTTGAGATAGCCTTTTGTTCCACGCAGTTTAAAATTCAGGAAATTACACATTTGAGCAGGACACTCCCCTGATAGTCTTCAGGGCAAGGGTTATAAGCTATGCCCTGGGAGCATATAAATTTTTATTGAAATCTTTGTCATAGAAATTTCAAAAAGGGCTCATTTGATTGGAAATTCAAAGGTCTAGTGCCCTTTTTAATAGTCAAAAGTCATTTGAGGACAACTAACCCCCCTCTCACGCCCATCTTTTCCCCAAACACATCCAATCAAAATTTTAAGATTGCCATTTTGTTCAGCATAGTTCACTTCCAGATAGAAATTATGACTTTGACGAGGACACTCCCCCAGAGCCCTCAGGGCAAGGGTTGTAAGTTATGCCCAGGGGGCATATAAGGTTTTTTATAGAACGCGTTGTCATAGGAACTTCAAAAAGGGCTCAGTCGATTGGAAAATGAAATGGCTAGTGCCCTTTTTAATAGTCAAAAGTGATTTGAGGGCAACTCTCACGCCCCGCTTTTCCCCAAACACATCCAATCAAAATTTTTAGATAGCCAATTTGTTTTACGCAGTTTAAAGTTCAGGAAATTATACCTTTGAGCAGGACCCCCCCCCCCAGTCTTCAGGGCAAGGGTTATAAGTTATGCCCCGGGGGCATATGAGTTTTTATTGAAATCTTTGTTGTAGAAACTTGAAAGAGATCTTTCAATTGGAAATTCAAAGTGCTAGTGCCCTTTTTAATAGTCAAAAGTGACTTGAGGGCAACTAACACCCCTATCATGCCCACCTTTTCCCCAAACACATCCAATCAAAATTGTAAATAGCCATTTTATTCAACGTAGTTGAAAGTTTTGGAAATTAGGTCTTTAAGGATGATAACCCCTCCCCCCACAACCCTCAGGGCAAGGGTTGTAAGTTATGCCCTGGGGGCATGTAAGGTTTTTATAGAAAGCAATGTTGTAAAAACATCAAAAAGGGCTCATTAAATTGGAAATTGAAAGGGCTAGTGCCCTTTTAATAGTCGAAAGTGATTGAAGGGCAACTAACTCCCTTCTTGTGCCCACCATTTCCCCAAACACATCCAATCAAAATGTTTAGATATCTATTTTGTTCAATGCAGTCGAAAGTTCTGGAAATTAGGTCTTTTAGGATAATAACCCTCTCAGAGCCCTCAGTGCAAGGGTTATAAGTTATGCCCTGGGGGCATATAAGGTTTATATAGAAAGTTGTTGTAGTAATTTCAAAAAGAGCTCATTTGTTTGGAAATTGAAATTGGCCTTTTTAATAGTTGAAAGTGAGTGGAGAGTAATTGACCCCCCTCCCACACCCACCATTTCCCCAAACACATTCAATCAAAGTTTAGAGATAGCCATTTTGTTCAACGTAGTTGAAAGTTCTAGAAATTATGTATTTAAGGATAACAAACCCCCCAGAGACCCCAGGGCAAAGATTGTAAGTTATTCCCTGGAGGCATATAAGGTTTTTATAGTTAGAGTTGTTGAAAAACTTCAAAAGGGGCTCATTCAATTGGGAATTGAGAGGGCTAGTGCCCTTTTTAATAGTCAAAAGTGATTAGAGGGTAACTAACCACCCTCTCATGTGCACCATTCCCCTAAACACAACCAATGAAAATTTTCAGATAGCCATTGTGTTCAACATAGTAGAAAGTTCTGGAAATTAGGTCTTTGAGGGTGACAACCCCCCCCCCAACCCTCAGGACAAGGGTTATAAGTTATGCCCTGGGGCATATAAGGTTTTTATTTAAAGCATTGTCATGGACACTTCAAAAGGGCTCATTTGATTGGAAATTGAAAGGGCTAGTGCCTTTTTTAATAGTTGAAAGTGATGGGAGATTGACTAACCATTTTCCCAAACACATCCAATCTAAATTTTGATATAGCCATTTTCTTTAACATAGTTGAAAGTTCTGGAAATTATGTCTTAGAGGATGACAACTACCCTCAAAGCCCTTAGGGTAAGGGTTGTAATTTATGCCCTGGGGGCATATAAGGTGTTTACAGAAACCGTTGTCGTAGAAACTCAAAAAGGGCACATTTGATTGGAAATTGAAAGGCCTAACATCCTTTTTAGTATTCAAAAGTGATTAGAAGGCTTGAAATTGTTATAGTAAAGATCAATGTGGGTATAATGTATGATTTTTGTTTGTTGTTGTTTAGACCAGGGCACTTCATATCAAAGGAGTTGTCATAGGAACTTCGAAAAGGGCTCATTTGATTGAAAATAGAAAGGCTGATGCCCTTTTTAATAGTCGAACGTGATTGGAGGGCAACTAATCCCCTCCCATGCCCACCCTCCTATTTGCCTTTATGTTTAAAAACTAAATGTTGCCTTAAGATTAGATAAAAATGCACTGTGTTAATGCTAATTCCCAGTAAGGCATCTCAGCAGTATCCCAAGAATGACTGAGGGTATTATGTTCAAACTTTCCGGCTACTTCTGCTCTTAAAATTTAACAAAGTCAAAATAGTGTAAGTGTATCCAACCTATCAAAGAAAAAAAAATGAGCAAACAAAAAAACAAAAAAATGAGCAAAAATAAAATCAAATAATCTACAAAGCTTGAAACTACTGCAAATCAGCAATGATAAATAAATGAAACCCAACACAAACAAGAATGATAATAAATAACCAAGTCAAACTCAAAACGAGCAGAAATTAACATAAGTTGGGCTCAAAACACCTATGCCATCCCAAGGCCAGAACAAAATTTGCACTTTACTGAAAAAAAAAACAAATGAATGTGCATTGTCAGTTTAATATAAATGTACTGATATTTATTAATCAAAATGTTAATATTACTTGATTTATTAAATTTATAAAAGTAAAAAATTTATATTTTTTTCAGTAAAGTGCAAATTTTGTTCCGGCCTTGGGAAGGCATTGGGGTTTTGAGCCCAACTTATGTTAATTTCTGCTTGTTTTGTGATTGACTTGGTTATTTACTGTAATTTCTGTTCATTTTGGGTTCCATTTATTTACCAATGCTTATTTGTGGTAGTTTCACGCTTGGTAGACTATTTGATTTTATTTTTGCTCATTTTTTTGTTAATGGAGTTCTTTACTTTTCTTTGAAAAGCTTATTTTGTGGAAAAAGTTTTTTTTATTAATAATACTTAAAACTCAGAACAACCAGACATTATAGGCAGTGCAATAACACTGCTGAAGTAAAGATTGAGGTGGGAAAAACACATTGCTTATTTTTTTCTTATTTTCTATCTAGTCAAGACACTTTGCATAAGAGTTATAGTAGAAACTTCAAAAGGAGCTCATTTGATTGGAAATTGAAAATGTAAGTGCTCTTTTGAGAGTCTTCTGAAAAGCGATTAGAGGGCAAACTAGCTTGTCTGGCTATATGCAACATTGCTTGGCTCCTGGATTGTACCTTATGACATATGTAAGAAGTAGTGTGATTGGGAAAATTTGCCAAAGGAAGTGAAAATGCTACCCCTCATGCTGACCAGGTGTATCAAGAAGAATTCTTGTTGGAAGGTGAGCCTTAAGCTCCCACAAGTAGTTTTTAACTGCTTACATGTTTTTAAGAGTTATGTGCTTTCATGCTAGTTCATTCTGTATCAATGTATTAGATGATTTCTTTTTGCATTTTCACTACATTTGATTTTAACTGGCTTCTTTGAAAGAGGTGTACAAGTTTTAAAAGAAAAATATGAAACTAGTTATTGTGATTTCAAGAAAAACATACCATAGACAAAATGTAGACATAATTTAGCTAAAAATGACACATTTTTGGATGCTCACAGGACATATTCATAGATCAAAGCATTGGCAGTCTTGATCATATACTGGGTTATATGTAATTTTTGAAATGTTGAATAAAGCATAGGTGGATATCCCCATTTTGGTTAATGAATATAACATAGTAATATCTCCGCCTATCCTGAGGGCCTTGCCTTTAGGCTGAGAGCATAGTTAGTAGGTTTATAGCATAAAATTTAGCCCTGTTTTTAGCAAAATTATTAATTTATTGCTTGTCTTCAATGGGTAAAACAAAGAATATATAAGTGCAAGTTAAAAGCAAAATAAAAGTCCAGCAAGACAACCTAACTGTGCATGACATGGAAACAAGAATGGACATTACTGTAAATGGACATGGAAACAAGAATTAAAAGTATGTAGGCTTGTTGAAGGAGCAGGTCAAAGTCACAGGATGCCTGTCATATTGTATATCTACTCAGTCAAAACAGTACACCATCTTAGTGAACTCTTAAAGCTAATAAGTAAAAGCCATTATACTGCAATGCCAGTCTGAAGCAAAGAAGAAAAGATTAAGAAAAAAAGAACCACTGGTAATCAGAGTAATTTTTCAAATATAGTTCTTCAAAGTCACATAGTGTCTACAACAACATCTTTAACTGCAAGCTAAAAATAAGAATGAAAAACAAATAAAACATTCATGATGAGCATTTGATGTTCAAATCAGGTAATGACAGGATTTTGATTTTTTAGAGTTGTGACTTTAGCAGAAAACTCAAATTAAGACAAACATTACAAAAATGCATCCCTATCTTGGATGCAGTGGTAGCTGGAACCTGTTTTCATTTCTAAACTGGAAAAGCCTTAATGACCTTAATGACCAAGACTTGAAAAACTTGAGCAAAAAAAAAATAGCCATAATATTAAAGTCATTTAATATAATGATTATCCATAATATTAAAGTCATGATGAATTCCTGACTCAGGTATTGGGATTATTTAATCAACACCAGCTCCACAGATCACAATAAACTTAACCTACTTAATTTTAGTTCATTTAGTGCAAGATCTATTTTGCAAGGTTTCACTTTTATAACACACAGATTTTAAAGGTCATCAAAGGTCAGGACCCTCTAGTGGGAAAAGGAGTGGAGGCAGGTACTTGAAAATACCTTCCTGGGACATACTTTAGCCTGTAGACCCATCCCTGAAAGTTACATTTTCCTAACCTCACCCCTTTCAAAGATAGCCAAAAGTGGCTAAAGTACAATTTTACCCAGAACTTACCTATTACTTTAGTACTCCTACTCTCTGTAGGGAATTACTAGGGTATGAAATTCTGGGAACTGGACCTACTTTTGTAAGAAGGAAAGAGTTGTTCTATTGAAATTCTTTGAGTATATATAATTTGAGCTATATATTGTCCATTGGAGGTGTGAGGGTAGAATTCTACTTTAGCTACTTTTGACTATCTTGGAATGGGGTTAGGTTAGGAAAATGAAACTTTCAGGGATGGGTCTACAGGCCAAAGTATGTCCCAGAAAGGTATTTTGAAGTACCTACTTCCACTGCTACTCTCTCTAGAGGGTCCTGAAATTTGCCTACATGACAGGTCTAGGCTATTACCCATTGAAATTTAAACAAAACAACATTTTACCTTAATTTTCAGTTATCAGTGTTTTTTTTCTGGCTTTAGCTCTGAAAATGCAATTTCAGTTATTTGAGCAGAATTATGTTTATTTTTATTTTATTTTTTTTGCAGAATTTTATATTAATAAAATTTAAGAAATGTACTTGTATATCTTTAAAACCTTATAAATTGGGATTGAGCAAAGTTGTGAAGCTGAAAACAATTTTGTTGTACTTCATTTAAGCAGTAGATCTATTTTGCAAAGTTTTATTTCAATAACTCATAGATTTTTAAAGTAGCCTACATCAAAGGTTAGGACCCTCTAGAGGGAGAAGAAGTGGAGGTAGGTACTTCAAAATACCTTCCTAAGACATACTTTGGTCAATATCTACCAAATCATATTATTGAGTTAGGAATAAAGTGAATACACCATTTGATGCCTTTTTTGTGCTGATTACAAATATAATAAGCATTTCTATCGGAAATAAATTTCAGCCCCCCCCCCCCCCATATATAGGCTATACCTAACCTAGCCGAACCCTGAATTGGCATATATAGGGGGAGGTCTGAAATTCATTTCCGATAGAAATGCTTATTATATTTGTAATCAGCATAAAAAAAGGCATTGAATGGTGTATTCCCTTTAGTCCTAACTCAATAATATGATTTGGTAGATATTGACCCATACTTCAGCCTGTAGACCCATAGGCTACCTTTCATTTCCCTGACCTAGCCCCTTTCTAAGATAGTCAAAAGTAGTTAAAGTGGAATTTTACCAGTGGGAGTAAAGTTTAATGATCTACATTTAGGAATGATATAAGTAAGTAGCCTAGGCTATGCCTATTTTAGAATGTTTTGAAGTAAGCCTAGTTTTTAGAATTTTAGAGTATTTCCTTATGAATGAGGGATTACTTAACTGAAAATCATCTTGTGTTTCTAAAATAGTAAAAAACTACTAAACGACAGCATAGGTGTGATTTAAGAGTTAGTGTAGCCTAGTCTAAAACCAAAAGTTGAATTGTGTCTAGTAGGCTAATCTAAGATAAAACAGATTGTCTTACAATCTCTGGTGGTGCTTGATGTTCAGGTCTAGACATTATTTGCAAGAAAACGAATTTACTGTTGCAGAAGCTAGTTGTGTTTTTTATAAAACAACCGAATCTCAAATCTAGCGTGCTGAAAATTCAAAGTGTTAGCCAAATTTTCCTTTTCTTCATCTTTAGCTTAGTAGAACCATCCAAAACGAAAACCTGGAACCCACTGGCTGTACAATTGACTAAATTCACATGTCCACCATAATCAGTTGTCTCTCTTTTGGTTGAGGACAATCAATATTTTATGGAGAGGAGATTCGTATGAGCAGAAGTGGCAACGGATGCTTATAAGGACTCTTTCTAATAGATTATATGCAGAAATTTAATGATTACAATGCAGAAATGCCCCAAACGAGACTTCCTGATTTTAGCGGGTGATTGGAACTCCCATGTTGGCCCAACAGACCCCAATCACGATATTGTTAGTCAGTTCACTTACGGACGTCGTTGATCCAATAGGGATAGACTAATCAAGTTCGCGAGATCCCATAACCTTTCCATTACCAAAACTAGGTTCCAACACAAACCCTCTCAAAAGATAACTTGGCAATCAAAGGACGGCTCCACAGCTGCCCAAATTGACCATATATTGATCCGTCATTGTTGGTGCTCCTCATTCATATATTCTAAAGCTTATAGAGGAGCGTGCATGGAATCAAAATCTGAAAGTGATCCTACCCTTGTAGGTACCATGATACTCCTGATATGAAGTTGAGCAAGAGAAAGAGACAACCCTCAAAAAGGAAGTTAGACGTGGAGAAACTGAAACTTAAATCAATGAAAGAAGACTTCTGTCTGAAGTTCCAGAATCAGTTCACAAGCCTGACAAACTATGATAAACTTCATCATTGGAGTTATCACTTTAAAGACCTGCTTAATCCAAACACAGATGGATAAGATGTAAAGATGATGCTGCCACCAACAGGTGAAAAAACATGCTATGAGAATGAAATAATACCATCTTCAACTTCAAAAATACTAAACGCGACCAAATGGCTAAAGACCAATAAGTCACCTTACTACATGCTGTAGCGGAACAACTAGAGCCCCTCTTCAGGCTGATGTGGGAGAAGAAGACATTCCCGTCCTACTGGAAGGTGTCAGTCATAATCCTAGTATTTAAAAAGAGGAATAAATAACAGCCGTAACTACCGAGGGATATCACTCATGGACATGGCCACCAAAGTATTCACAATTATTTTGTTCAAAAGGTTGAAGGGAGTAAGAAATGAGCGAACACATCAAAATCAGTCCGAATTTCACAGAGTGAGAGGGTGCACTGACCAGATCACTGACAGATCACAAACTAGTTCATGGTTTTGCTCTTTATAGAGAAGTGTCTATAAGGCTACTAGAGAAGATAGATGCTGCTCCCCATGTGATATCGAGATGAGTTTTTGGGTTCCTAAAATCCGTACCTATTTCTGCAATGTATTTTAAACTGTGCTTGTCAAATTTGGATACAAGATGAAAAAAGTTTGAAGCTCAGTATTTTTTGAAAAAAAAAGATCCAAGTTGACAAGAGTCTGATCAAAGAAGAAATTATGGAAATATATAACCTATACATTAAGTTCCCTTCCCTTATCGGTGCAGCATTTTATAGAATGGTTGGAAATGCACTGGAATCTGTTCTCTCCTTCCCCAGGGAGTGTGTTTGATGATTGTGCTGGACAACAAAGTATAGTATTAAATCAATTTGTGAAGCCCCCACATTGTGATCATCATCAAGAAATACTGAAACAAAAGTGGCTTAAGTTGGCAAATCGATGGTCTGGACACGCTACAGTACAAATTGGTGGCTCTAGATCGGGGGCTGCGGCAGGTTGGGATATGGTGATCCCTGGGTAAGTAATAACTATTTTCTTTTAATTTCAGAAACACTGTCGATTTTTTTTATTGAGCTAGGTGCTTTGCTTAGGGTTCTGCTCCGCAGTTGATTTTACATTTACCTTACCGGAAGACCCTTTTTTAATTTCTACAAAATTTTTTCAGCGCTTGAATATTTAATCGAAGGCCATTTGCATACAAGAAAGTAGGTTTTGCATACCGAAGATATGGTAAACCAGTTATAAAGGCAGACGTGGTAATAGATTTGGTAAACCAGTTAGAATGGCAGACAGTAAAAAATGACCTGGATCCTTTGGGTGGCTTCCAACGACACGGGCGTCGTTGGGATAAAAACTGGCTGAAGATTGCGGAAGAGGCTGCTGCTGAAAGATCGTGTTGGACTACGGCAGTCATCCCATCGTCCATTGGTACCGGGCAGGATGGATCATCATCTGGTTTCCACTGAAAGAAAAAGTAAGTAAGTAAGTAAACCAGTTAGAAAGGAATAGGCATAGTATTGTGTTTACACGAGGACCACCGCATGCGCAGCAACGGGGTACTGAGCAGGCAAACTGTATGGCAAAGTTGGGGCTACATGGGGTTCCGAGTTTATGTATCACTTATGTTTATAGGATATATAAACATTTTGAGGAGTTGCTGCATGAAAATTAGATTGAGAAACTGGGAAGAAGGTCCCCTCAAATCCCTATTCATGCACATTTTTTAAAGCTTCTTCAAGACGCAGGTGCTTTTTACGTAATAGAGGATTGTTTGATTACATATACAAATGTTTTCTTCAATATTTCTTTGGTTGTTACGTAACAGGGACTTGTTTGTTTACGTATGCAAATGTTTTCTTTGATTGTTACGTAATAGGAGTTGATTGTTTATTTATGCAAATGCTTTTTTGTTTGTTAAGTAATAGGACTTGTTAGAGGTCAGGATCCACGGGGGAGTCTCGGTTGTAAAAAAAAATTGGTCCTGGTCCTATATTTACATGTAAGACGACGTAATTATACGTGACTTGTTATGTTTCCGGTGGACCTTTATAATCCAGCAAAAACTGGTTTTGCAGGTCAATAAGACTTAAAACGTTAGACCTTACGGTTCACTCACCTCTGTATTGAAAAAGAGGTAAGTGCGTCAACATTGAGTATATTATTCTTGGCATATTCTTTAGTCATGGATATTTTTACTCTATTGGATATTGAAGGCACTAACAAGGGTGAAATGAAACCTAGAGGGCCTAACGTAGTAGTAGAAATTACAAGAGGTTGTTGGCATACCCAAGAATGGGATGAGATGTTTGCACGAAATGTAATATCATTGAGCGAATTCAATTCGGAAGAACAGTTATGCTTTGTAGAAAAAGTGAATATAATACATATACAAAGATTACAAGACAGATTAAATGCATTAGTGAAATATATTGAAAACAATGATCTGAATCAATATATAAAACAGGAGTAAGTTTGTTGGATATATTACTAGCGAGAAAGAATATTTATTCTTTGATATTCTATAATCGGTAGTGAGAGTGTCAGGATTAAAAATGGCTGGACTTGAAAAACAAAATATCATAGGGAATCTAGTGACTTTGGAAAAATTTTTGATTCTAGATGGGGATTTTCAAGATTTATCTCTTCAAAGGAAAATATTTTCTCAAAGAATACTTAATTATATAATGAGAAATGATTCTCCGTCTTTGGACTATTGTATGAAACTTTTACGTGATGGGCCAGATGTATTTACTCAATTTATTGACATATTAACTGAAACAAAAAAAAACTGATATTTTGGGTTTACTTTTGAACACTACCTAGAAATTCGTCTAAGAGATTCGTCTACAAGGGGTTGCAAGTTTGATGTATAACTTACATTTATATTATATATAAACATTTTGAGGAGCGGCTGCATGAAACTGAGAGAGAGAAACTGGGAAGAAGGTCATCTAACCGACAGTTTTATTTATATAATAGAGAAATAGAAAAATATCAGCTGCTATTTTCTGGGTTAGAGCTTGCCTTGCACGGTCAAGGAATGTATTGAGGAGTAGTGATGCCATTATGACTTTAAGGAGTGCCCTGTCCCCTCAAATCCCTATTCGGGCACTTTTTTTAAAAGCTTCTTCAAGACGCAGGTGCTTGTTACGTAATAGGGGATTGTTTGCTTACATATACAAATGTTTTTTTCAATATTTCTTTGGTTGTCAGAGGCAACGCTGTAGCGTTGCCTATAGTAAAGGCCATACGACTCCAATGATTTATTATTATTATTTATTATTTTTTTTTCAGAGGCACTTCATGTGGAAGGGGTCGTCGTGGAAGCTTCAAAGGGGGCTCATTCAATTGGAAATCGAGAGTTCTAGTACCCTTTTTAATAGTTGAGAATGATTGGAGGGCTACTGGCCCCCCTTCCACGCCCACCATTCCCCCAACCACATCAAATCAAAATTTTGAGATAGCCATTTTGTTCAGCGTAGTTGATTTCCAGATAGAAAATGTGTTTTTGAAGAGGATACTCCCCTATAACTCTCAGGGCAAGGATTATAAGTTATGCCTGGGGGCATATAAGGTTTTTATACAAGTCGTTGTCGTAGAAACTTCAAAACAAGCTCATTCGATTGGAAATTAAAGGGCTAGTGCCGTTTTTAATAGTCAAAATTATTGGAGGGCAACTAGCCCCCCCCCCCACTCCCATCATTCCCCCAAACACATCCAATCAAAATTTTGAGATAGCCATTTTGTTCAGCGTAGTTGATTTCCAGATAGAAAATATATTTTTGAGGATGATACTCCCCCCCCAACACTCAGGGCAAGGGTTTTAAGTTATGCCCTGGGGTCATATAAGGTTTTTATTGAAGGCGTTGTCGTAGAAACTTCAAAACATGCTCATTCGATTAGAAATTAAAGGTCTAGTGCCCGTTTTAATAGTCGAATGTGATTGGAGTGTAACTAGCCCCCCCCCCCCCTCCCCCACGCCCATCATTTCCAAAAACATATCCAATCAAAATTTTCAGATAGCCATTTTGTTCAGCGTAGTTGATTTCCAGATCGTAAATATATTTTTGAGGAGGACACTCCCCCACAACCCTAAGAGAAAGGGTTTTAAGTTATGCCCTGGGGCATATAAGGTTTTCATAGAAGGCGTTGTCGTAGAAACTTCAAAACAGGCCCATTCGATTGGAAATTAAAGGGCTAGTTCCCTTTTTAATAGTCGAAAGTGATTGGAGTGCAACTAGCCCCCCCCCCCCCCACGCCCATCATTTCTCCAAACACATCCAATCAAAATTTTGCGATAGCCAATTTGTTCAGCGTAGTTGATTTCCAGATAGAAAATATGTTTTTGTGGAGGACACTCCCCCACACCCTTCAGGACGAGGGTTTTAAGATATGCCCTGAGGGCATATAAGGTTTTTTATAAAAGGCGTTGTCTTAGAAACTTCAAAAAAGGCTCAGTAGATTCAAAATTCAAAGGACTTGTGCCCCATTTTAGTATTGAAAATTTATTGGGGTGCAACTTGCCCCCCCCCCCCACGCCCATCATTTCCCCAAACACATCCAATCAAAATTTTGAGATAGCCATTTTGTTTAGCGTAGTTGATTTTCAGAAAGAAAACATGTTTTTGAGGAGGACAATCCCCCACAACCCTCAGGGCAAGGGTTTAAGTTATGCCCTGGGGGCATTTAAGGTTTTTAATAGAAGACGTTGTCGTAGAAACTTCCAAAAAAGCTCATTCGATTGGAAATTCAAATGGATAGTGCCCTTTTTAATAGTCGAAACTGATTGGAGTTCAACTAGCCCCCCCCCACAAGCCCCTCATTTCCCCAAACACATCCAATCAAAATTTTGAGATAGATTTTTGTTCAGCTTAGTTGATTTCCAGATTGAAAATATATTTTTGAGGAGGACACTCCCCCACAACCCTCAGGGCAAGAGTTTTAAGTTATGCCCTGGGGACATATACGGTTTTTTATAGAAGGCGTTGTCGTAGAAACTTCAAAACAGGCACATTCAATTGGAAATTCAAAGGGATAGTGCCCTTTTTAATAGTCGAATGTGATTGGAGTGTAACTAGCCCCCTTCCCTCCCCTCACGCCCATCATTTCCCCAAACAAATCCAATCAAAATTTTCAGATAGCCATTTTGTTCAGCGTAGTTGATTTCCAGATTGAAAATATATTTTTGAGGAGGACACTCCCCCACAACCCTCACGGCCAGGGTTTTCAGTTATGCCCCGGTGGCATATAAGGTTTTTTATAGAAGGCGTTGTCGTATAAAATTCAAAACATACTCGTTCGATTGGAATTTCAAAGGGATAGTACCCATTTTAATAGTCTGAAGTGATTGGAGGGCAACTAGCCCCCCCCCCCAAGCCCATCATTTCCCCAAACACATCCAATCAAAATTTTGAGATAGCCAATTTGTTAAGCGTAGTTGATTTCCAGTAGAAAATGTGTTTTTGAGGAGGACACTCCCCCAAAACCTTCAGAGCAAGGGTTTTAAGTTATGCTCTGGGGGCATATAAGGTTTTTTATAGAAGGCGTTGTCGTAGAAACTTAAAAAAAGGCTCATTCGACTGGCAACTCAAAGGGATAGTGCCCTTTTTAATAGTCGAAAAAGATTGGAGGGCAACTAGCCCCCCCACGCCCATCATTCCCCCAAACACATCCAATAAAAATTTTGAGATAGCCGTTTTGTTCAGCGTAGTTGATTTTCAGATAGAAAACATGTTTTTGTGGAGGACAATCCCCCACAACCCTCAGGGCAAGGGTTTTAAGTTATGCCCTGGGGGAATTTAAGGTTTTTATAGAAGGCGTTGTCGTAGAAACTTCAAAACAGGCTCATTCGATTGGATATTAAAGGGCTAGTACCCTTTTTAATAGTCAAAAGTGTATGAAGGGTAACAAGCCCCCCCCCCCTCCCACGCCCGTCATTTCACCAAACAAGTCCAATCAAAATTTTGAGATAGCCATTTTGTTCAGCTTAGTTGATTTCCAGATTGAAAATATATTTTGAGGAGGACACTCCCCCACAACCCTCAGGGAAAGGGTTTTAAGTTATGCCCTGGGGGCATATAAGGTTTTTATAGAAGCCGTTGTCGTAGAAACTTCAAAACAGGCACATCCAATTGGAAATTCAAAGGGCTAGTGCCCGTTTTAATAGTCGAATGTGATTGGAGTGTAACTAGCCCCCTCCCCCCCCCTCACGCCCATCATTTCCCCAAACAAATCCAATCAAAATTTTTAGATAGCCATTTTGTTCAGCGTAGTTGATTTTCAGATTGAAAATATATTTTTGAGGAGGACACTCCCCCACAACCCTTAGGGAAAGGGTTTTAAGTTATGCCCTGGGGGCAAATAAGGTTTTTATAGAAGGCGTTGTCGTAGAAACTTCAAAACAGGCTCATTTGTTTGTAAATGAAAGGGCTAGTTCCCTTTTTAATTTTTGAAATTGATTGGTGTGCAAATTGCCCCCCCCCCCCCCCACACCCATCATTTCCCCAGCCACCTCCCGTCAAAATTTGCAGATTTTCGTTGTGTGTGATGCAGCTGATTCCCAGATAAAAAATACGTTTTTGAGGAGAACACTCCCCCTGATCCGTAAGGGCAAGGGGTTTAAGTTATGCCATGGGGGCATATAAGGTTTTTTTATAGAAGGCGTTGTCATAGAATCTTCAAAAAAGGCTCATTCGATTGTAAATTCAAAGGGCTAGTGCCCTTTTTTATAGGCTAAAGTGATTGGAGGGCAACTCGCCCCCCCCCCCACGCCCATCATTCCCCCAAACACATCCAATCAAAATTTTGAGATAGCCATTTTGTTCAGCGTAGTTGATTTTCAGATAGAAAACATTTTTTTGAGGAGGACAATCCCCCACAACCCTCAGGGCAAGGGTTTTAAGTTATGCCCTGGGGGCATTTAAGGTTTTTATAGAAGGCGTTGTCGTAGAAACTTCAAGAAAGGCTCATTCGATTGGAAATTAAAGGGCTAGTGCCCTTTTTAATATTTTAAACTTTTTGGTGGGCAAATAGCCCCCCCCCCCCCAAGCCCATCATTCCCCAAAACCCATCCAATCTAAATTTTGAGATAGCCATTTTTGTTCAGCTTAGTTGATTTCCAGATTGAAAATATTTTTTGAGGAGGACACTCCCCCACAACCATCAGGGCAAGGGTTTTTAGTTATACCCTGGGGGCATAAAAGGTTTTTATAGAAGGCGTTGTCTTAGACACTTCAAAACAGGCTCATTCGATTGGAAATTAAAGGGCTAGTGCCCCTTCTAATAGTCGAAAGTGATTGGAGGGCAACTAGCCCCCCCCACGCCCATCATTTCCCCAAACACATCCAATCAAACTTTTGATATAGCCATTTTGTTCAGTGTAGGTGATTTACAGATAGAAAATATGTTTTTGAGGAGGACACTCCCCCACACCCCTCAGGGCAAGAGTTTTAAGTTATGCCCTGGAGCCATATAAGGTTTTTTTAAAAGGCGTTGTCGTAGAAACTTAAAAACAGGCACATTCGATTGGAAATTCAAAGGGCTAGTGCCCTTTTTAATTGTCGAAAGTGATTGGAGGGCAAATAGCCCCCCTCCCACGCCCACCATTCCCCCAAACACAGCCAATCAAAATTTTCAGATAGCCATTTTGCTCAGCAGAGATGATTTCCAGAAAGAAAATATGCTTTTGAGGAGGACAATCCCCCACAACCCTCAGGGCAAGGGTTTTAAGTTATGCCCTGGGGGCATATAAGGTTCTTATAGAAGGCGGTGTCGTAGAAACTTCAAAAAAGGGTCGTTCGATTGGAAATTCCAAGGGCTAGTGCCCTTTGTAATAGTCGAAAGTTTTTTGAGGACAACTAACCCCCTCTCACGCCCACCTTTTCCCCAAACACATCAAATCAAAATTTTAAGACAGTCATTTTATTAAACGTAGTTTTAAGTTCTGGAAATTAGGTCTTTGAGAATTACAACTCCCCCAAAGCCCTCAGGGCAAGGGTGGTAATTTAAGGATTCTCCGAATCCTTCATATTATTTCTTATGGAAGGGATGCTCGTATAAACTTTAGAGAAGGTTCATTTTATTGAAAATTGAAAGTTCTTGTTCACTTTTTAAGACTCAAAAGAGATTGAAGGGCAACTAGCCCCTCTCCCTCCTCCACGCCCTATATGCATCAGATAAAAATTTTGAGATAGACATTTTGTTAAAATAGTTCAAAGTTCTGATAACAAAAAACTTCGGTGTCGACACAGCCCACCAGGGCCAGGGGGTAGGCGTTGTAAGTTATGCCATGGGGCATAACTTATTAAGGGGGGTTTATAAATTATGGGAAGGGGTTTTGTATGGGAAGAACACATATGAAATCTATTATAAGTATCCAATTATAAAGTTAAAATACACACTCTGTGATAGATGCAAAATTGCTTTGGCACACAAATTCCTAGTAAGGTCAATTCCAAACAGTCGTGATCCCTTTGTGTCAGCAAGTGAAATGGTCTAAACCCCCTTATTGGAGCTATTTTTTCAATCCATTCATTGTTGTCAGTCGCTGTCCACAAGTTATGCAAGCTGTCTATTGTTCATATATAAGGTTTTTATCAGAGAGGTAATCGTATAGACTTTTAAAAAGCCTCATTCGATTTATATCGAAAGTTCTAGATCCGTTTTTTAAAGTCAAGAATAATCAGACAGTACGCACCCCCCCCCATGCAATAAAAACTTGAAAATTTTTGCAATAAAAATTGAAAAAAAATAAATTAAAAAAACTTTCCTCAAAATAATTTTTTCAAAGAAAAGTAAAGGATATTTTAAACTTAATCACAGCAGACACCAATACATGTTAAAATTCAAACTCAAAACGACCAGAAATTACTATTAAAGTATAAATGAAACCCAAAACGAACAGAAATCAAATAAACAATCATAGCAAAAAAACATACAACAAGTAATAATATAAATGAACAAATAGACCTTAAAGCGAATAATGCTTAGATTGAATATGAAGATCTAGCTTAAAACGAAAACAAATATTTTGCTATTAAAGCATAAATGAAACTTAAAACAAACAGAAATTAAATAAAAAATCAATGCGAACAAACATACAATATATAATAATGTAAATGAATGAATAAATCTTAAAACGAGTGAAACATAAATTGAATATGCAAATCAAGTTTGAATAGAATAAAAATAACTACAAACAAGAGTTTGGGTATCGTCTCACTGCAAAAGCCTAAAACCTACTGCGTCATTGGCGCTTTACTGAAAACGGATTATATTACAAATGTTTTCTTTTGTACTCAATATTGAAAATAAATATTAAAATTACAGTAAAATTTTGAACTGATGAGCTTTTAGCAATTGATATCATTATGCATCAAATATTCAGTTTAATTTATTAGTTCTTTTCAAGATTGGTCAAGACAAATATAGTTTCACTACAAGCAAAATTTGGATACTGTCCCCTTCTTTAACTGTAAAAACCTAAAGCCTTCTGTGTCATTGGTGCTTCACTGAAAATAAATTACTTGTATATTACAAATTCATTCTTTTCCCGTTCTTAAAGCATTCAAAATAAAAGTAAAAACTACAGTGAAAAAAAAATCTTGAACTGACGGATATATAAACAATTAATATAATTATATATATAATATTTAATTTGATTTTGTTTATACTTTCCAAGACTGTTCAAGACTCATATAGTTTTGCCATTTTTTTTAACTCTGCCATTTTTTCTAACTAATCGTGTTAGTTTGTTATGAAAACATTCTATGGTTTCTAGGCAGTGCTGTAACAAGTACTCCAAATTTTTACTTAAGTAACAAGTACCAAGTACTATCAATTTTTTTACTTAAGTATCAAGTATCAAGTAATCCACCAAAATTGTACTTAAGTAGTTCAAGTAATAAGTAGTCTGAAATAGTACTTAAGTAGTACTTCAAGTACTACTTCAAGTAATCAAATTATATGATGTTAAAATTACTATTGAGCTAAAAAAAAAGGGAATTCTTCCATGGGAGGCTCTTTCCAGCACAACAATCACACACTTACGCCACTGACACTGTAAATGTAAAGCTGCTGGTTGCTGGTTCCGAGACCCTTTTGAATGACACCTAGCCTACCACAACTAATTTCGGCCCATTCTGGTTCGTTGAACATTCTTCTCCTGAGGTGAAGTTAATCAAGCTAGGTGTGGGGTAAATTGTGCATTAATTTCATAATGCTGGATTAACAGTAAGCTTAGCCTACAGGAGATCCAGGCTACACAACTCTAGCCTAGGTTTGTTCAATCCAATCTGAACGATATCCGAATAGACCAAAACAACAAACAGATTAAAGTTGCGTATGATGTGTAGGTTGTGTTGTAAGGAAACTACTGGGCTATCTGTATGGTGATACCTGTCAAAGTTTAAGAGAGAAAAAAATTACAAACAGACATAAAAAGGACAAGGAGACTTACACGCAAGTGTTTGTGGAAATTTGAAGGTGCATGCAGGTGTCCTTTGAGAACCCTGTTGGGACAGTTCTTGCACCATGCACTAAGTGCGCCATCTTTTTCGATTTGTCCTTTTACAGCAAAATATTTGCCTTGAAGAATAAACGGTAATTGTTGTTTGCCTGCGTCAGCCATTTTTTTTTGTGACACATTGTTTCTTATTATTATTAAATGCGCTCGACGTAAACGGAAAACAACAGAAATTACTAAACTAAAAAAACACGCAGCAAAACAATAAAATAAAAAATTTGCAAAAAAAAAAAAAAAAAAAAAATGGAACGGTTCCTCGTAATGTATTTGAAACAGTACTTGACTTTTATTTGCAACTTGAAGTAATAAGTAGCTGCAATTTTTTACTGAAGTACAAGTAATAAGTACTCTGTGGAATTTGTACTTAAGTACAAGTACAAGTACTTGAAAATTTTACTTAAGTAGTACTTGAAGTAAAAGTACTTCAAGTAAGTTACAGCACTGTTTCTAGGCATTTCTATTTGAGCGAAAAACTGCACCTCAAACTTTGTGGAACAAGCATTTTCTTGCATGAAACTCCAAAATATAATAAAATGTCAAGTTTCGGAGTGTTCCACCACTCGCAAGCAAGTGCCATTGGTATTTTTGAATCCGCATGGTCAATTAAGGGGGTAGAGGGTAGGATAATTCTCGGAGCAGCCCCATTCCGTCGTGGTATGATTCACATTTTCAACACCTGGCGTCCGGACTATCATATAATCTGCCAAGCATACAACTACCCCAAATCAGTATCAATAAATAAATGAAACCCAAAACGAACAAAAATTAAAATAAATATTAGAGTCAAATTCAAAACGAGCATAAATTAATGTGAGTAGGGTTCAAAACCCCTATGCTTTCTAAAAGAATGAATATAATTTGTACTTTACTGAAACAAAATTCAAATGAGTTTACTGAAAAAAAATGTGCATTGTCAATTTAATATACATATGCTGATGTTTATTCCCTAAAATTTTAATTAATTTTTTATTTATTAAAGTTACAAAAGTGAAAATACTTCAAAGCATTGTTTTCAATAAAGCACCAATAACGCAGTAGGTTTTATGCTTCTGCAGTGAAACGATACCCAAACTCTTGTTTGTAGTTATTTTTATTCAATTCAAACTTGATTTGTACATTCAATTTAAGTTTCACTCGTTTTAAAATTTATTTATTCATTTACATTATTATATATTGTATGTTTGTTCACATTGATTGTTTATTTAATTGTTTTTCGTTTTAAGTTTCATTTATACTTTAATAGAAAAATATTTGTTTTCGTTTTAAGCTTGATTTTCATATTCAATCTAAGCACTACTCGCTTTAAGATAAATTTATTCATTTATATTATTACTTGTTGTATGCTTTTTGCTATGATTGTTTATTTAATTTCTGATATTTTTGGGTCTCATTTATTCTTTAATAGTAATTTCTAGTCGTGTTGAGTTTGAATTTTTAAAGATATTTGTACATGCTGATCTTAAGTTTAAAATGGCCTTTACTTTTCTTTGAAAAAATTATTTCTCGGAAAGTTTTTTTTAATTAATTGTTAAGTAATAGGGACTTGTTTATTTACGTATGCAAATGTTTTCTTTGATTGTTTCGTAATAGGAGTTGTTTGTTTACTTATGCAAATGCTTTTTTTGCTTAGTAATAGGACTTGTTAGAGTTCATGATCCGACGAGGAGTCTCGGTTGTAAGAAATTTGATCATGGTCTTATATTTATATGTGAATACAACGTAATCATACGCGACTTGTTATGTTTCCGGAGGACCTTTATAATCCAGCAAAAGCTGGTTTTGCAGGTAAACAAGACTTAAAAGGTTAGATCTTACGGTTCAATCCCCTCAGTATTGAAAAAGAGTTCAGTGTGTCAACATTTAGGATATTACTCTTGGCATATTCTTTAGTAATGGATTTTTTTACTCTATTGGATATTGAAGGCCCTAACAATGGTGAAATGAAACCTTGAGTGCCTAACGTAGCAGTGGAAATTACAAGAGGTTGTTGGCTTACCCTAAAATGGGATGAGATGTTTGCACGATATGTAATATCATTAAGCGAATTCAAGTCGGACGAACAGTAATGCTTTGTCGAAAAACTGAATATAATGCACACACAAAGATTACAAGACAGATTAAGTGTATAAGTGAAATATATTGAAAACAATGATCTGAATCAATATGTAAAAAAGGAGTAAGGTTGTTGGATATTTGACTAACGAAAAAGAATCTTCATTCTTTGGTATTCTATAATTGGTAGTGAAAGTATCAGGATTAAAAATGGCTGGATTTGAAAAACAAAATATCATAGGGAATCTAGTGACTTTAGAAAAATGTTTGATTCTAGATGATGATTTTCTAGAGTTATCTCTTCAAAGAAAAATATTTTCTCAAAGAATACTTAATTATATAATAAGAAATGGGTCTCCGTCTTTGGACTATTGCATGAAACTTCTACGTCGTGGGCAAGATGTATTTACTCAATTTATTGACATATTAATTGAAACAAAACAAAATTATAATTTGGGTTTGCTTTTGAGCACTACCTAGAAATTCATCTAAGACGGTCATTTTGCAAGGCAATAACAAATGATTCGAATAAGTTTTGTGACGCACTCGATTACGGCTCCTCCTAGACGCCATTCTTTTTTTATCATTCGTTCGTCAGTTTCTTTTTGGAACTGAGACAATCAACATTGAAAAATGTTCTACACATGGCCATTATGTTTGTATACATTGAGTACCTGGTCATCCTGTGAGAATTGTAGTTTTATTGATGACTATAATGAAAAGTGTAGATTATGCAATCCCCGTAAATTACGTAGAGGATATACAGTGCAAATTAAAGACTTTAATTCCTGTCTTGAAGATGTTTGTGACTCTCAGACTAGAAATTTCCTCTGTTCCAAATATCACTGTGATATATCTGATCAATAGGAAAATACTTACCCGAGCATGATTGGAAAAAAAACTCCCAAACGTGATTTCAGTTTATTTTTAAAAGACTGGTATCGTCTGGCTTTGAATTGTTTTTGGAAGAAGAATCTGGTTTACGCTTCAATTGCTGGAATAAGAAGAGAGTCTGGTTTTGTACGACATCGCTGTGAAGATACTGGCTACTATGATTATAAACCTACTGATTTTTATTTGGCTGTTACAGAAAGTGATTGTTCATACGAGAATATTGTATGTGACATTACTTCAAGTAAGCAATTGAAAAAAGTAAATTTTATAATATGAATCAAAATAATATTATAGATTATACAAGGGGACATAATAGAAATTAAGTTAAATTATATTGTAGAACATTTGACCCTGACTTTGCATCTCAAGATGAGTACAAGTTGAATCCTGGCGAACTCCTGCCACTTACCATTACTAGTGGTTACCTATACGTGGAAGAAGAAATCAAGGGAATGAAGGTTCTTTTGTACATACAAGTTTTATTAATAAACGAATTCACAAAAATTTTTAAAGCGTTTCACTCTTAGGGCACTGAAATTTATATTATACAGGTAGGATAGAGTATTTTCAATTAGAAAGTCGTTTAATATAGGATTGTTTACATAAATGTTGAGAAATTCGCTGTAAGTATATCCGCGACATCAGAAAATAAAATATAATAGTGCATGAAAACCACAGATTTTGGCTGGTAAATCTTTTACTCGCATCTGATCTTAAATAATAGATTTTCCACTTTGCTCATGACAGTTTCTGATATGAGGTGTGTAGAATGCATAGGGCAGGCCAAGAGGATCGAAAATTAAATGTTCTTCATTGTTTTAAATATGCAAAGCCAATGCCCCATCTTTACAGTTGATGGGATGCTATTAACAATGATAAGGGTATTGTCAACCTTTGAATATGGTCGATGAAATCCGAGGGTATACAATATGGTAGATATTCGGACATGTAGGGATCCAAATTGAATACATTGATTATTTGATTTGTGTTCATGGTGCCAAGTCTAATATAACACTGCCATCAGGGTAATTTTGCGATAGGTTTCAAATTGATTTAGTGAGATTAATGCTATACTCCCCTCCAACGCTTGGGCAAAGATATACTCTAAACTTACTGTGCTCGTTCGGATAATACTCAAATCTTGAATACCAGAAAAATCCAATACAATGGTACTGTGAGTTTTTGCAAACATTTCATCGGTTATACCATTTTCAAAGAGTTGTGAATCTCGATCTAGGGATTGCATTGTCAATTCGTATGGAGTCCTATAGGATTTGTCAAAGGGTAAATTGTAAAGTGGAATTCCATTGACTTTACATAGAAGAGATGAAAGTCCAAACATTTCAAATTTATGGGGAGAATTTTTCCATTATCCTATGGCATTAGCATTTCTTACAAAAGCCACGGCAAGTTTTGAAGGAATTTCACCATTGATAAATAATTAATCGATTTAGGTACGTGAAACCGAAGGAATATGTCGTTGATTTGTGATTGTATGCAGAATGAGCAGTTTGATATTATTTCTATTAGCTCTTAATTTCTCAATCGCCAAAGCAACGGAACTCATAACAGGTTATTTTCGTACATTAATTGAAAAAAAATTTTCCACAAAATAAGTTTTTCAAAGAAAAATAAAGAACTCCAATAAACAAAAAATGAGCAAAAATAAAATTAAAAAATCTACCAAGCGTGAAACTACCACAAATCAGCATCGATAAATAAATGAAATTAAAAACGAACAGAAATTACAATAAATAGCCGAGTCAAACTCAAAACGAGCAGAAATTAACATAAGTTGGGCTTGAAACCCTATGCTTTCCCAAGGCCAGAACATTATTTGCACTTTACTGAAAAAAATACAAATAAATGTGTATTGTTAGTTTAATATACATATACTGATATTTAGAAACCAAAATGTTAATATTATTTGATATACTAAAGTTATAAAAGTAAAAACATTTATATTTTTACCTGAATTGGAAAACTTGATACCATTCGCAAAAATATCTGTTTACTTTCTTTGATGGCTTGGATACACTTATGCTATTTTGATTTGGTTAAATTTTAAGAGCAGAAGTAGCCCCAAAAGTATGAACCCAAGGCCAGAACATTATTTGCACTTTACTGAAAAAAAATGCAAATGAATGTGCATTGTTAGTTTAATATACATATACTGATATTTAGAAATCAAAATGTTAATATCATTTGATTTATTAAAGTTATAAAAGTAAAAACATTTATATTTGTACCTGAAATGGAAAACTTGATACCATTCGCAAAAAAAATATGTTTACTTTCTTTGATAGCTTGGATACACTTATGCTATTTTGATTTGGTGAAATTTTAAAAGCAGAAGTAGCCCCAAAAGTATGAACATAGCACCCTCAGTCGTCTTTGGGATACTGCTGAGATGCCTTACTGGGAATTAGCACTAACACAATGCATTTTGATTTAATCTTAAGGCAAAATTTACTTTTTAAACATAATGAGCAAATGGGAGGATGGGCTTGGGAGGGGGATTAGTTGCCCTCCAATCACTTTCGACTATAAAAAAGGGCATCAGCCCTTTCTATTTTCAATCGATTGAGCCCTTTTCGAAGTTCCTACGACAACTCCATCGATACGAAGTGCCCTGGTCTAAAGAGCAGCAATAAAAAAATAATGCATTATACCCACATCGATCTTTACTATAAAAATGTCAAGCCTTCCAATCACTTTCGACTATTAAAAAGGGCACTAGGCCTTTCGAGTTCCAATCGAATAAGCCCTTTTTGATTTTCTACTATAAAGCTTTACGTAAACACCTAATATGCCCCCAGGGCATAAATTAAAACCCTTACCCTAAGGGCTGTTGGGGTGGATGTCATCCTCTAAGACCTAATTCCAAAACTTTCAACAACGTTAAACAAAATGGCAATCTAAAAATTTTATTGGATATATTTTGGGAAATAGTATTCGTGAGAGGGTTGTTAGTCGCTCTCAAATCAATTTCAACTATTAAAAAGGCATTAGCCCTTTCAATTTCCAATCAAATGAGCCCTTTTGAAGTTTCTATGACAACGCTTTCAATAAAAAACTTATATGTCCCCAGTACATAATTAACAACCCTTGCCCTGAGGGCTTCGGGGGGGGGGTTGTCATCCTCAAAGACCTTATTTCCAGAACTCTACTACGTTCAACAAAAAGGCTATCTGAAAATTTTGATTGGATGTGTTTCGAGGAATGTTGGGCGTGAGAGGGGGGTTAGATACCCTCCAATCACTTAAAACAATTAAATGGGCACTAGTCTTCTCAATTTCCAATTGAATGAGCATCTTTTGAAGTTTTTACGACAACTCTATCTATAAAAACCTTACATGCCCCAGGGCATGACTTACAGCCCTTGCACTGAGGACTCTAAGGGGGCTATCATCCCAAAATTGTTGTTTGTTTCAACTACGTTGAACAAAATGGGTATCTCAAAATTTTAATTGGATGTGTCTGGGAAAAGGGTGGGCGTGAGAGGGGAGTTAGTTGCCCTTCAATCACTCGACAATTAAAAGGGCACTAGCCCTTTCAATTTCCAATTAAATGAACCCTTTTTGAAGTTTCTAAAATATAGCTTTCTATAAAAAACCTTATATGCCCCCAGGACATAACTTACAACCCTCGCCCTGAGGGCTGTGTGGGGGGAGGGGTTGTCATCCTTAAAGACCTAATTTCCAAGACATTCAACTACGTTGAACAAAATGGCTATCTCAAAATTTTGATTGGGTGTGTTTAGGGAAAAGGTGGGCGTAAGAGGGGGGATAGTTGCCCTCAAATCACTTTCGACTATTAAAAAGGGCACTAGCCCTTTGAATTTCCAATCGAATGAGCCATTTTTTAAGTTTCTATGACAAAGATTTCAATGAAAACCTTACATGCCCCCAGGGAATAACTTATAACTCTTGCCCTGAAGACTGTGGGGGAAGTGTCTTGCTCAAAAGTATAATTTCCTGAAGCTTAAACTGCGTTGAACAAAATGGCTATCTCAAAATTTCGATTGGATATGTTTGGGGAAACGGTGGGCGTGGAAGGGGATGTTAGTTGCTTTCAAATAAATTTCGACTTTTAAAAAGGGCACTAGCCATTTCAATTTCCAATCGAATGAGCCCTTTTTCAAGTTTCTATGAGAAAGATTTCAATGAAAACCTTACATTCCCCCAGGGAATAGTTTATAACTCTTGCCCTGAAGACTGTGGGGGAAGTGTCTTGCTCAAAAGTATAATTTCCTGAAGTTTAAACTACGTTGAATAAAATGGCTATCTCAAAATATTGATTGGATGTGTTTGGGGGATGGTGGACGTGGGTGGGGCTAGTTGCCCTCCAATCACTTTTGACTATTAAAAAGGGCACTAGCCACTCCAATTTCCAATCGAATGAGCTTTTTCGAAGTTTCTACGACAGCTCCTTCGATACGAAGTGCCCTGGTATGAAAAAAACAAACAAAAATAATAAATAATACATTGTACCAACATTGTTCTTTACTTAGGCTGCATGATTGTGCTGCCTATGATGAAGTATTGCCGAGATGAGAGACACTGTTAAATCTGGTGCAACGGCAACTACTTTTCAAAAAATAAAATTGGACGGAGCAAGTTGTAGCTTTATATCAATCTTAACATTAGGAGGCAACCATTGAGATATACTAAATATTTTGTGATTTATTTTTACAAATGAGTATAAATCTTTAGTTGTCATATTTCTAAGTATATTGCTTATGTCAGTGTCTGTTTTATATTCATATTCAATAGTTAAACCTTTCAATTTCCTATAGGACATTGGAGTCATTGAGATTAATTATATATTAGTTTCATAATTTGAAAGATTGTTATTTGTGCTCACCTATGTTCCATTTGTGTAGAAACTAATTTGTCTAAACAAATTGTGTAATATATAATTTTCATAGGATAGGATTTTCATAACAATTATTGGCAGCAACATGTGAAAAGAAACTACCACCCGCTTGGAAAATCCGTTTTTTTAAAACCTTTTCTTTTCTTTTTTTCAAGTTAGGGAATGTATAAGTCAACGATGTTGCCTTGGTTCTGAATTGCCTAGGACGGAAAATAAATGTCTGTTTTCATGTTGTTTCTTCAGTGTCATGATGGCAACTAATGATATTTTTTACTGTTCGCTAGTAGATATACGGTAATTTTTTTTATCAAAAATATCCGTTAGCAAACATAACTCTTCGGGTGTGTTTTGATTGAGATGCAATAGAATGTAACCATAGGGTTTATTTGTAACTTGGTTGTATGCCGAGAGTAAAAATTTCGGTTCACAGGGACATATTTGTTTGATTAAAGTTTTGAGAAACTTGAATCACGAACAATCCTATAGATGATATAGCAAGTACAATCCAAGGTAAGTGTTCTCATGCATCTGCTCTGATGAAAGAGATTATGAAGAACAACGGTTACGGAATTTTTTTTTCATGATGAGATCGGACCTTGTATAACTATAACAACTCTTGGGATCATTCTTCAATGGATTCAGCTAAATCATCAATAATCAACCATGAGTTGGGTTCCAAAACATAAAATACGTCAAGTCCTCGCATGAATTTTATGTCTGGTGTAATAGTCGTTATTTTATCATAGGACCCTTGCCACATACTATAGCAATAATAGATGTGTTTCGGATTTTCTATACACATTTATCGAGATTTTGAATTATTTTTATTAAAAGTGTTGTTTTGCCAGACATTGATGGACCGCAAAGGAATGATCTGAACTGAGGATTAAATTGATACATATTACTCTTCTCGCTGTCCGAATACAGCTAACCTAACCTCAATCTGTTGAACAAATACAAAAAAGACAAAAATAAAATACGGGTTCCTTTAACATATAAATAAACACACTATAAATTTTTAGAACATATTTAAATAAGCACTTAAAAATATTTACATGGGACACAAAATAGGCACTTAAAACACTTGGACATTTAAAAATGCCCCTGAGGTTGCCTCTCCCCGGAGGACGGGGGAGGCCACTGCGGTGGCTGAAGGCCGGGATGAGCCTGTGAGGCGTCCGCTGTGGCGGGCGAAGGCCTGCTTTGGGGCCGGGCTCGGGGCAACGGTCTTAAAGAAATATAAAATAGTATAATGTTAAGCACACTTTAAAAATACATAGATTCCGCCTTTAGAAAACAATAAAAAAATTAAAAAATAAATAAAACATATAAAAACACTATGCAAACACACTGCTGAGCTGGAGAATGATAGGAAACTAATGGGGTATAAAAACAGACATTCCTCCAACCAACAATTGAATTTTCTCCAGACCGAGACGCTGTCTGTACTCTACGCATACGTCTGTATCTGAATTAAGATAGTGGCCGTGTGGAAGTACTCTCACACTCTTCGTGAACACATAGATTTTGTCCGCTATGGCTGACATGACATCTTTCTCAACTCTAACTGTGTAGTATTTGTATTTTAAAGGCCGAATCGCCATGACCTTCGCTCTTGGAAATAAATTATCCTCTACACACTTTTTGTGAAAACTCATGTCAAAACTTTTTCATATATTGTGAAGGCACCCCTTTGCAGATTCTTTTGATATCCTCATTGTGCGTTTGCACGCTGTACCCCTTCGGACTTACAAGCACACCATTGCATATCAAGTCACTCCCCGTCTCAGATTTTGAAAATAACAACTTATGTTGGGCCTGGCGCTTCACTAGTTCTGGATAAATGGAATCATCCCATATGGTGTCGTCCATTCGAAAGATAATTTGTTTTTAACAGGAGTTAATCAGTGTCTCCATAATACACTTGCACTTTTCCTTCCCCCTGCCAATGGAGCTTGTACACATTGTAATAAAATTCCAACATGATTTTCTTGTAAAATTTTAAAATATATGCTACCAGCAGCTATGTTTTGTTTAGAACTTCATTTCTTTTTTTCCTTTCTAAAAGGACCATATTGGAGTCTATGATCCTGAACGATGTGAAATTCAAATCGGCAATGATTTGCGATTATTCTTTTGGGTCGGTTACAAAGTCACAACGACTCTTATGGCGCAAACTCTAGTATATTTTACCGAAGGCTGAACTTAAAATGTGGAAGGGGGCTATCCATAATACGCATAGAGGCTTATCTGCATATAAGGAGACGCTTAGTCTTTTTTTAAATCCTTGGAGTACGTTCCATACCTAATATAAAACTGATAATTTTTCCCTTCTAACAGTGAGTTTTATAGCCCCCACAGAACAAGGAAAACTACCCGGTCCAGCTAGAAGAATAGAATATGATCATGTAACTGGAAACCTTTGTTCCTGAAGAATCAATAGAGGATCACCTTACGCTTCGCTCCATGTTCCTGGAAATAACCGAAAATTTCAATGTTTGTGAAGAACAAAGGGAAAATAAGGCTCCGTGTGTGAAGCAGAAAATGTTGGGTTATGATCAATTTGGACCATGTTACTGGAGAGGTACCCTGAAGGTTTTTTTAAACAAACAAAGGTTTTTAAAACAGCCAAAAAAAACTATGATGTAACATATATTTTTGCACCTTGATTTGACGGGACCCCGAAGGTTTTTTTCCTGGTCATATCGGGTTTTTAAACATAATAATTGAAGAAAACATTTGCAGAGGTAAACAATACCCTATTATGTAACAACTAAAGAAATCTTGAAAAAAAACATTTGCATATGAAAACAAACAATCTCCTATTACATAACAAGCACCTGCTTCTTGAAGAAGTTTGAAAAAGTGTCCAGATTGAAAGAGATAGGGCATCCCTTAAAGTCATTATGGCGTCACTACTTAAGTGGAGGTATGTAGATTTCCCCCCGTGTAAGTTGTGTGGCGTTGAAGAGAACATGAGACACGTTTTAATGTCTTGTCAGAAGTATAATAGCCAAAGACAGATTTTTAAGGCCTATGTCATTCAAGGTTTGGTTGTTTTTTCCCCCATGATGTGGGCTAGAATTTGCAGAGACTCCCAGTTAGGATAGAAAGCTTTACGTTAGTCTATTAGGTCTTTTTAGAAAGAAGACAAAGTTGGATGAGATTTTATTATTTTTTTCAGATTTTAATTTTGAATAGCCTAGTAAAGTATATTCTATTTTGTCTAATGGTCAAACATTTTATGTCTTGATTTGAACGACCGAAAATGGATTTTTGTACTGCATCTTATTTGCGTTAAATTTTTAGATTTAAACAACCATGCATTTATTTGTTATATTTTGCCCCCTGCGTGAAGAAAAAGAAAAATGACTGAATTAGAAAAAAGTAAAGTGCCATCAAAAGTTTCACAGCGCCCACAAAAGCTAGTAAATTTTTCTTCTCCACTAAGTTATAAGTGGGTTATAAAATTTTGACTTGACGTACGTCACGTGTGCCAAGGGCTGATAGCCCAGAAGCATCAACAACAACAACAACAACAACAGAGGACACATCAGTGCTTCCCGTGCAAAACAGAGGTTTTCCTGTTTGTTCAAGGAGAAGGGTTGTAATTTCCCCGTATATGGTTTTGGCAATGGCGATTCAAAGGGTGTAATTTTGGTTACGACGCCATTTTCAAATCACATGCAGCTGAATGACGAGATGCACACGATGATGCGACACTTATGTGAAATTCACCATTGCCTACCCGAAAGCTTGTTTATACTACACTTCTGTCATCTGCAGCAACTAATTGCTGACAATCAAACAGTTTGGGGTAACAAACTGTAAGTAAGGAGCGACGGGTATGAATAGTAACTAAAACTCTAAAAAAAGGAATTTTAACACTAATAGATGCATCAAAAGAATCGGTTTATTTAGCTGATTCTAATTATATGCGTTTCGTAAAGTTTAGTATTATTGACGAAAAGCTACGAGCCTGAGAAAATTTTCCTGATTTTTAAAAAAGCTCCCATTTGAAAAACTGTGGAATATTTTATTTTCTTGCCAGAAGAAAGATCACGGATTCTTGTTTATTTGTTTCTTTTTTTCCAGAGGTTATCGTATTGAACCAATAGTCCCAGAACAACAATGAAGGGATTATTTGACCGATATTAACAGTTCTAGTGCAATTTTTAAGTTACCAAAAATGCTGGAGGGAAAGTAGGCCCCCTACTACGCCCTCTTTTTCCTCAAAGTCGTCCGATTAAAATTTTGAGATAGCCATTTTGTTCAGCATAGTTGAGAAGTTCTGAAACTATGCCTTTGACAATAACATAGCCCCCCCACAGCCCCTGGGGAAAGGTCTGTAAGTTAAGGAAGTTTTCCATTGCTTACGTATAGTATTTATTTTTGGGAGGTATACTGACATTAATCTGGCGAGGAGGTAAATTTTCTGCTGTGGGAATTATCCACGGGGAGAATTTTCTGTAAGGAGGGTAGTTTCTGGGGGATGAAATTTCGCGGGAAATTTTAAACTTCGTGAATTTGCCAGAATTCCCTCAGTCAAAATAGATTTGGATGTCAGTTCTAGCCAAAAGCTCTAGCATGAGTTCCGCGAGACCTAGGTATTTTCTCGGGAAACGTCTTTGTGGCTACGGATAGGCTTTTATATAGACCCCGGCACCGCACCGGCGGATCGACCGAACGCCGCCGACGAGAGGCCCAGTCGAAAGCCGCTGAAGTGTCGTAACGCCGCCGGCGCGCCGCAGGCACGCCGCCGCAGGCAGAGGTGGCTGCGTTCAGTCGACTTTAAATTATTTTTACGGCAATTCTTTATTGCGTCAACCGCAAAGTCGGAGCTTTTCCTTCTCGTGTGGTTTAGTATTTCAATTTTCCTGATTAGAAACCAAGCAACGCTTGCACCATCCCCAAATTTTCGGGTATTTCCCCAAAAATCTATGCGTCACCCCGAAAAAAAATTTGGTTCCCCGAGTCCCCGAAAATCACGCAATCACGGTGCCAACCCTAGTGATTTATCACCAGTGACTTTCCCTTCCAAATATTACTTTGTATACCATAATCCTTCACTGCTCTCTTGTTCATTAATTTTCGTCTCTTTTGTTACTTTGCATAAAAACCAGACAGATGCAAAATGCAATTACAAATATTGCAATATACACAGTTCTTCACATGTTGACAAAAAAAGTATCGTCTTAATGAAATGAGTTTAAATCATTTCCAATGCAGTTTCCCAATCGGTATTTCTTACATCATTGGTAGTCAAGAATTTTATTTTCAACTTGAATAGAATTATAGAGCGCATTCACTACTATACAGCTTCAGCCCTTTGTTGGATTTTGAAATTGACAGCTGACAGATTGTTTCTACAGCTTGAATTGTAAGTTTGCAGATTTTTTTTTTTTTTGCTTCTCTTAGATAAGATTTTCTCAATGTATAATACTCAATTATTGAACACCTGATAGAAAATACAATCTTCTTTCTGGAACATTTTTACCCCCCCCCCCCCCGCCAAAAAAAACTGCCTTTGGTTGAGACAAAATTTAGCTATAGACTAAGCTATGTACAAAGTTGGGGAATTAAAGATTGAACCGGAAGTTACCCCAAAAATATTATTCATAAATAAACTGTAAATTATTGCCTATAGGGGGGGGGGTAGGGGGCTATCATTTTTAAACGATAATACCTCATTTTTTTTATTGAAAGCAGGGATGCCAAAAACATAATTATTTTTTTCATTTAAAGTGGAGACAGAAGAAAATGATATCAAATTCCCTGGGAAATCATTGAAATATTTTGATAGACCCAGGACCCCCCATTTGGACATGCTCATTGTCTCGGGTTTTTTGCGATTTCTTATAGACTGCTGGCCTTATTTGGCTTTTGTGTGTAATCCCTTTCATTTCGATTCTTTGGATCTTATGCATTGCCATGGCGTATCTATCACTCAGTTTTCCAATAATTTGAGGTATATCTGAATAATTTCGACATTTTTGTTTTTGTCTTTGTACCCCTTTACTCATACCCTAATTTTTTTTTTTTTCAAGGAACACTAAGCTGTTTAACTTATTGCATAATTGCGTGATTGTTTGAACCATATAGTGACCTTGTTAATTATTCAGTAAATTATTTTTCTAATGAAAGCTGAGACGGTATCCTATCAAGGTGGTATCCAGAGGGGGGGGGATGTATTATATTTAAATGATAATAGCTCAAATTTTATTTATTGAAAGCAGGGATCCCAAAAAGTTCATTTTTTTTCTAATTTAAAGCAAAGACGGCATCCTATCAAGGTGGTATCCAGAGGGGGGGAGGGGGTATTGAGCTATCATATTTAAATGATAATACCTCGATTTTTTTTTTAAAGCAGGGGTGCCAATAAGA